>NW_024090446.1:0-20000 GCF_014356525.2 Nilaparvata lugens
AGACTATATTATGTTAATTGAATTTAAAGTAAACTATAACTTTATAGGGAAAGAAACCACCTCTAAATCAACTTACGTCGGCTATCAATTGACCATTAGCAATTACGGTATTAATTTGAAAGAAAAAGAATAATTGTGAAAATAATCCAAAAGAAAAATAATTAACAGTTTCATAACTTTCATTATTACAAGGTGATATCAAATACTTATTATTCCACAATAACTTACAATTTTATGAATTAAAAGGTGATAATATTTACCTGTTTATTAAAATTTGTAGGTTATAACCAAAAACGCAGATATTACTTCAGGAAATGAATTCAATACTTGTTCGTAAAAATGGCTTAAATTTGGCATTGAATTAACACGGGTAATTTTTAAAAATCAATCTTTTGAGTAGATTACTTATAAACATGAGAAATTAAAACAAAGAAGAATATTAAATACTTTGAAACTTGTTGCATAAAAGTTTTATCTTTGAGTTTTGACAATATAGCGCATGCGTACTTGCGTTGCGTAGACGTAGAGTTGTCTCGATACTTCACTATCGATACTTTGTTTCGATCCGATACTAAATATCGATACGTTTGTGGTCGGACATGCGTGTACACTGCGCAGATTCGTTAAGTTTTGAACTACAAAAAAAATACTGAACTAGTTCTTTAGAACTAAAATAGAACAAGATGTCCCTTAAACAATCCTCGAAATAATAATTTAGGTAATATCGTATTTGTTAGAAAGGCGTGGCGAGTTCCCACTGATAACTAGAGGCTCAAGTCATTACCCGCTTGTATGTTCGACAATACTTTAGATTGCTTTTATCAACCACGATTGGAACCTTATAATCCCGTTCCTCTCTGATGTTTGCGGGTGATACATCTCTATGTCAACACGGGTTATGAGCTTGAGCGGGTTTTGAAGGCCTGTGCTTGAACGGCTTTTGGAGAATCTTTGATCTGCCACTTTGTAATTCCTTGCCAATCGATTCCAGCTGAATGAGAACAAACACCAATAGTAATCTGCAGCTTGTCACGTGACTCTCTTGTGGTTTTATCTTGTTACTTGTTTCGTCTTCTCCATAGTCATTAACCAGGGAATCGTCATATTTTCATTAATAATAATGACTTGATAATTTTTGATAAATGAAACCAATTCTGTTATACTAATTATATTTCTAAATTGTTAATAAACGATCTGGCAACGTTGCGGGACTAGAGAAGGATATTGCTATCTGCTTTGTCGACTGATATGCAAGGCTAGTTGTTCCATATTGTTGTAAATGAATACTTGAATAAATAGCAGCATCAATGATAATCAACGGTAGCCTACTGCCATTATAACATAGACCTCACTTTAGATATGCATTATCTGTAATGTTATTACATTATAACCCGGTTGTACAAACTTGTGTTAAATTTTAACCGTGATTATAAGTAGTAACAACTTCTCTGATTGGTTTTAAATATGCATTGCTATCACAATCATGTCGATCAATAATAAATACGGTATAGTGAAGTACACATTATAACGGCAGTATCTGATTAACATTGGAGTTGTTATCCTTGCCTATCATTCGATAAAGCAAATGGCACTATCCCTTTCTAGCTCCGCAACGTTGCCAGATCATCTTTTAACAATGCAGAAATATAATTAACATAATATTCTATCTCAATCATGAACATTTATTATTAGATCAACAAAAAATATATTTTATCGACGAATAAAATATAAATGATTAATCTAAACAAGAATGAACAGTTAATATTTCATCGGATAAACCGGTATGAGATATCCTCTATAGAAGGCAGTGGCAAGGCAGAGAATCGGCAACGCTTTTCTCCTATCTTACGCTACTGCCTTTATAAAGTGGACCTCTCTATAGTCACACTTCATAACAATCATGTTGATCAATAAGATTAAAAATAACAACAATTAAATAATAGTAATCTCTTCATTTTACACTCAAGTAAAAATTGAACAAAACCAGTTTTTTCAGTCCTCTATCGCTTCAACGGAGCTATTCGAATGCCTTTGCCATCTTCAGAATGCAACGTGTAGCCCAACTCCTCGAGGATCGGAGAAAATGCAACGTCTTTCTTCGCTAGACCTGCAATAATTGCTTGATTCTCATGACATCTCTCGCTGATATTCTTCAATGCCAGTATGCTCCACTGCAGAATAACTGTGCAAGTCGCTAAGGAAAGTATCTGTTTCATAACGTTATCTGTTTCTCTCAAAAACCGTGAGCGTTGTGTTGATGACTTGCTGATTGTCTTTTTCATCTAATTTATTTATAAATTTTACAAAGAAGCACTGACCGGAGAGAAAAACTAAGGATACTCCTTCTATTTCTCTCCCAATTTAGATAACATTTTAAAAGGGTTATGATTTCACTATTCTGAAATTCGTTCTCCTTTTTCAGACTTTCAAGAACGCATTTAGTGAAAGGTTTTTTTGGAACAGTCGTATCCTGTCTTCCAAAAAACCTTTCACTGAAATCAACGTTGAATACCTTAAAAGGGAGAACGGAAGGTATTCCGTTGCATTGGATGCACATATGTGCAAGTGCACGTGAGATCATGCATGACCAAGCGCGCACATGAGAAACAAAATCTGGAAATAGCCATAGAAGCACGTTGTGACGTGCATGCAGCTGCTCCTACTGAACGCAACCAGTAAGTGCACGCGTTCGGTATGAGTGTACCTAGTGCTCTTTCCAGTTCTTTTCATCTTTTACATAATCAAGCGTGCACTTACACATAATATACGCATTCAATGTGATAACACTCTTATAATAAAGACATTCGGTTATCTATCCTAATAAATAATCTACTTAATTAATATTAAGATATCTAAACTTCGATTTGATGTATTAGGGTCAAAATTATTAACTTTATCCTACTAAACTTTTATTGATCAGAAGACAGTTAATTTACACAAGCAGTAAACTGATCAATGAAATACCTTTTGACTTGGATTTTGAAATTAGTAAAAAGAGCATCAATGAGTGGATTGAGAGGGAATACTTCACCTTAAATATATCAATTTAATTTTAATTCTTTTATTTTCATTTTATAGTCTTTTCTCTGCACAATATTTGTTGATTTTTTATGATTCTGCTGTTCTAAAGTTTCTATTGTGATTATTAGTTAAATTCAACCTAAATTTCCTGCATTATTTAGAAATATTGTGTTTTTCTTTCACTGTTTTGAAACTCTCACCAGCGGGCAAAGATTTTCTTTTTGCTGGTGATGCCTAGATTTTATATTTTATTTTATTCAAGTAATTATGTTTATTTTATTATATTTTGAAGGATATGTCATATTATAAAGATTTGTAATATGTTTTGAATATTCTAATTGAATATAATGAAATTGAAAATATAGTTGAGTGGCATATGAGAGAAGGTAGCTGATTGTAGAGAAGTAATAAAAGTGGTTTGGAGCCCACCTAAAACTTTAGGTCCATTCATCTCTCATCATCGTCCGCTCATCTGGGCATTACCCTCATAAAAAAAAGGTTTTCAAATAAATGTTTCAGAACGTAATGGAGCAGCAAAGGAAGCGAAGACATTTAGATACATGAATTATTTTCAACACTCTCAACAACCTTCCATGATAACCTTCACCTTCGCCCCAAGGGCCAAGCAACAAGAAGCGTTTTCCAGGCGTTTTTACACTGGCTAGCAGGACAGTAAGCTCTCCGAATAGCTGATTATCAGCTGATTCCCGAACGCCTACCCAATCACCAGTTAATCTTCCAATCTCAAAGCTTTCCTTACTGCCCTGCCGACTCGTCCGTCGCCAGTTCGAAAACGCCAAAAAAAAACGGTTCATGTGGCCTTGGACCATTACATTTCAAATCGCCATCTACAACGCTAGGACTAGGGGCACGTCATAAATCTTTATAAATAGAAATCGAGCCTCAAATTTTGACATTCAATAACTTTTTTATGTGTGCACCGAATTTGATGATTTATTTTTAGTGGTGTTCGTTATGTTCAGGACCAGGTTTATGGCCTATCAAATTTATAATCCGACTTCAGGACTCTTTCCTACGTTCCTTCAAAGTTTACATGTAATCCTTACGCTAGAAGATTTTGTGAGCTGGCCACACACAGAAATAAAAATCAGCTGTTATAATCATTGCGTCATACAACAGCTGTCGGTAGATAGTAGACAAGAGTGTGCTGCTCAATAACCGCCCATGTATTTTTAAACGCCCCGACTAAAAACAAAATGACTGTTGTGTGTGTAACCATCCAGCAGTGCGGCCTCAGGTTAAAGACATGCTCTAAAGACATTGCTTTGTTTCGAATAATTGTGCTGTCTTCGGTGTTCAGGATAAATTGATTTTCAGTAAATTATTTATTTTGTAGTTGGAAAATAATCTATATAGATAAAATGCCGCATCGCGCCTCCTCAGGTGTGCATCCAGCTAAAGTTTGTCATGAGATGCAAACTATTTGGCGGTACGAAGTTTGCCGAGCCAGCTAGTAAATTATAATTTATGAACATGCATCACTGGGAATTCACTCAATGAATAAAGAGGATTGTCCACAAGTTAGTCTTTTCTTTGAGAAGGTTCTGCTTTTCAATTTCCTTAATATTTTGTTGCAGTAAATTATAGAATATACGTCCCCTCAATGTAATTTTCATAATTGACAAAGCTTCAAGACAAGCCAATTCTCTAAGTTGGTACAATATCACAATATCAAATTGATGATTGGGAGAGAATCAACAGAATAAACCCAAAGATGTGTCTCTCCCTAATTATTGTAGTAAAAGGATACAAGGATTGGAGTCATCAATATTGCAGCAATCAAGCAGAATTGGTATGCTATCCAACTCCCGAACCTGAAATACATTCATAATCTAATAATTATAAATTCAAAACCACAAAAATATACAAAAACACAGATTTTCACATGTCAGTATCAGAGTTCTAATGAGGTATTCACAATTTATTAAGTAGAGCGTGCACTAGGTCGGTGGAGCGGCGTGGCGTGGATCTCGAAAAGTCTCTGGACTTTTTGGGGTCCAAGTCGCACTCTACCGACCTAGTGCACGGAGGGTAGGTCGGATTTTTTCCGCGCTCGGGTAACTTCGTGAGGGCTCGGCTGATTCCGAGCTCTGCTTCTTCACTAAACAGCCTGCTGCTCTGTCGTCTTCCAATTCACATTCTGAATTTGAATTTATTTATCTTCCCAAAACAAAATACAAAGAAAAACTTTGCATTCTGATCAATTACCTATGATTACGGTAAGTTAATGGGATGTACCCTTTTTCCTTGATAGTTCCTCTTCCTCTGCTTCAACCACAACTGCCGAAAATAACATTTCTTCATCTCAGAAATCCATCACTCACGTCTTGCCACTTTATCACAAATTAGAACTGACCTCAATCGGAGCTCTAACTTCAAATCGCAATTGACAAGTCTACGTCACGAATAACTAGTTCAAAACGGCGCCACGCCGCTCCACCGACCTAGTGCACGCTCACCTTAAAGGGGCGTTTATATTAGTCAAGTTTTCTTGGATTCAAGTTTGTATAAAATGAATGTATTTTGTCGTCAAGTTTACAAGAACAGAAACTTCCACTATACCAATGTAAACCCTGTTGATTCAAGTACGTAGGCTACATGTTTGACTTTTGGATTCAACTTTAATCATGAAGGTACAATCCAACCTAAAAATGAGATGAAAACAGTTGTCAGTCAATGTGGAATGTATGAAAACAACTAAATAGAAGAGTATGATGCATGAAAAGTGCGAAGGAAACTTTGAAATTAATTAGATTTTTCGTTTTATAATATTATACAGAGTGTCCCACCAAGGTTGTAACAGCCGTTGACCATAGATTCTACTCGACATTTCTGACAAAAAATGTTCAGTAATATTTTTTCTTATCGACCTTAGTTTTCGAGATATATAGATTTTTCGATATTTTCAGAATATGCCCACTTCCGATCATTAAATACTCAATAACTCGAAAACTACTGGTCGAATTTCAATTTCAAGGGTATTGTTGGAAAGAGAAAAACATTTCGAACAAGACTAATGTAATTTTATTTTGTTTGTTTTTGAACGGGTAGTATTATAGTCAACTGTCTACTAACGTTGATGGAAAGATAAATTTTCAAGATGTTCGATGTTTTTGAACGGGTAGTATTATAGTCCACTAGACAGCTGATTTATGATGAATAATTCTATAGTCTGATTTTTACTCTAATATTGGCGTATGAAGGAGGCTCCTCTTTCCTTTTATATTATCCTTGAAATGCAAAATCTCCAAAAACCTTTTATATAAGTCGACGCGCAATTTAAAAAGGAACATACCTGTCAAATTTCATGAAAATCTATTACCGCATTTCGCCGTAAACATTAAGAGAAATGCCAAACCGTCGACTTGAATCTTAGACCTCGGTCAATAAGATTATAGATAAGCATATTCACCTGATTCTTATTTTTGTCGTGGCCGTAGCACAGATTGCCTATTAACCTGATGAGGTCAGCTTTGAAGCCATACACAGGATTTTCCTTTGATTTAGAATTTTCATCTGGCAATTTTCTCACACTGGTAAAACAGTTATTTCCCGATTTTCCAGCCTCATGGATGCTCCTCAACAGAACTGCAAATCAAAACAACAGAAAAAAATTATTTGAAATAATTTTTTAATCATTTTAGTGATCAAAATCTAGCGAAATCTAATAGATAAGAACAAACACGTTTCTTCATCAGAGATCTTATGCCAAAAAACAGGTATAAAATTCAACTTTAAGCATTTTTGGAATTTGAACTTTTTTACAAAAGAAAATAAGTTACAAACATCATGAATAGAACATAAATTGTATTCATGAAAATAACACGTTATAAAGGCAGTATTCTATTAACATTGGTGTTGCTATCCTTGTCTATCATTCAACAAATCAGATAGCGCTATCATTTTCTAGCTCTGCAACGTTGCAAGATCATGTTTTAACAATGTAGATTTATAAATTAACAAATTATCTAATATCTATTATAGAAATGCATTGTTCAATAATTGAAAATTATTTTTCTTGACGAATTAAATATTATTGATTATTTTAAACAAGAATGAACAGTTGATATTACATCACATATACCGGTATCAGTTATCCTCTATAGAAGGCAGTGGCAAGGCAGAGCATAGGCAACGCTGATCTGATCTCCTATTTTCCTCCACTGCCATTATAGCGTGGACCTCACTAAAGAGAATGTCTCTAGAGTATGCTGTAGCTTTTTCGTGAAGCTAATTGACGCTGGTAGTCTCTCATCCAACGCCGTTCATACACAATCATCCCAAAAACACAGTAATAATCGACAATAGTCGACAGTAATTAACAATAATCGGTACTCACTATAGGGCCCCTTGTAAATGAATAAATGAACTTACAAATACAATTCATGAAGATAGAATTTTCAATCTGCAGTGACTTGGGATAGGGCCCCCTGTCATAGATTATTAATGAACGAATAAATGAAATCTATGTTTGGTTTTGAAGCATCTAAATTTGAAAATCTACGTTCTGAAAATAATTAAGGACAGAAATTTTTGTGAAGTAAACAACTACAAGACTTAATTTATTTCGGACTATGAGTAACCTTATCTAAATTTGGGAGAGGAATAGCACAAGGTTACCTTATTTTTTCTTTCCCTATCATTTTGATGATACTTATCTATACTTCTTGGTAGGCCTATAGTTCTAGAGAAGAATAAGAAGAGAAAGAAGATGAAGAAGAAGAAGAAGTGGGGGAGGAAGAAGAAGTAGGAGGGGATGAAGAAGGAGAGGAAGAAGAAAACGAATACGAAGTAGAAGAAGAGGAAAAGGAGGAGAAGAAGAAGAGAGAGGAGAAGAAGAAGAGAGAGGAGAAGGAATCAAAAGGATATATTTTTTTCTATCCCTCTCACTCCCTTCTTCCCCTCTTCTCACCCTATTCATACTCTACCTCACATCTCTCTTCCTTCCACTGAAGAAGACGAAGAAGAAGAAGAAGAAGAAGAAGAAGAAGAAGAAGAAGAGAAGAAAAAGAAGGAGGAGAAGGAGAAGAAGAAGAAGAACAAAGGGAAGAGAAGAAAAAGAGAAAGAAGAAGAAGAGGAGGAGGGAGAAGAAGAAGAAGGAATAGGGGAGAAGGAGGAAAAGAAGAAGAAGGAGGAGAAGAAGGAGGAAAAGGAGAAGAGGAGAGAAGGAGGAAAAGAAGAAGAAAAAGAGAAAGAGGAAGAAGAAGAAGAAAAAGAGAAAGAAGAAGAAGAAGAAGAAGATGATGATATACTTATTGTATCAATTAATAAAAAATAAAATGAATGAATAAATGAGCACACAAACACAATTGATGAGATAATGTTCAGTCCACAGTGACTTGGGATAGAGCCCCGTGTCATGAATTAATGATCCAAGCACAATATTGATGAACAGCGATTTATCCGCCTGCAGTGTTTTGAGATAGGGCCTGAAGATTAGGGTGGCGATTCGAGATCAAATGAAATGAAAAAGAGCCCCGTATCATAAATGAATAAATAGATGAATAAATAATAAACTCAATGCATGAATGAAAGAATGAATGAACTTACAAGCACAATTGATGAACAGCGAATTATCAGTCTGCAGTGTTTTTAGATAAGGTCCCGTATCGCTGCCAGACAACGAAGCCAACGTGAAAAGCAGAGCGCATATCTCTTGCGGGTCCAGTGACTCCACATAAGTCGACACTATTTTCAGTATTTTGTCGGATTGTTTCTTAAATCTGTCCGCTATAAAGGTGATACAAGTGTCAGGCACAGTTTTGTCATCCATTGCCTGGTCTCTGATCATCGTTAGTAGCATTATTCTCGCTTCAAGGTCGCAGTTTGAGTAGAGAGCCTCGATTTCGCCATGTTTGAACAGGAGGGTTTCGGTTATAAATGTCCTGTAACACAAAAATCAAATTTTGCATAGATGGGGGCGGAGCTCCTGGAATTTTTACAGATATGAGACTTGTGACAGTTGATAGAGCTTATCAATGACTATTCTAGGTATAAATTTCATCAAAATCGTTGGAGCCGTTTTTGAGAAAATCGCGAAAAACCCTGTTTTTGACAACATTTTCGTCATTTTAGCCGCCATCTTGAATTGCATTGGATCGAAATTGTTCGTGTCGGATCCTTATATTGTAAGGACCTTAAGTTACAAATTTCAAGTCATTCCGTTTATTGGAAGATGAGAGATATCGTGTACACAGACGCACATACACTCATAGACACACATACAGATTAATACCCAAAAACCACTTTTTCGGACTCAGGGGACCTTGAAACGTATAGAAATTTAGAATTGGGATACCTTAATTTTTTCGGAAAGCAATACTTTCCTTACCTATGGTAATAGGGCAAGGAAAGTAAAAACAGATGAAAGATAGATAAATAACGTAACTAATGCTACCTTTTCTCTATGAACACAAGCTAATAATTAAAAACAACGGATAATCACTTACGAAAATTCAGAGTTTTGATTCAAAATAGCTCTCACTAAATCGGTCTTCTTCAAGATATCCTGACAAGCTTCACCTTGAGAGAGGATTATATTGTAGAGAATCATTGCACAAAATTGTGATAGTTTTTCATCGCCCAATAGCATTAATTTCCTGCAATCAAAAACAAACAAAATCATACGTCAAGTGTCAGGCTGTAATCAGTACCTATACCTTTTTTATTAAATCGCCAACAATGTGAATAAATACTCCATCTATAGTGAAGTCCATGTTATATGATTAACATTGGTGTTGCTGTCCGTGTCTATCATTCGACAGAGCAGTTAACGCTATCCTTTTCAAACTCTGCAACGTTGCCAGATCGTTTTTTAACAATCTAGAAGTATAATTAATTGACTAAATATTTAATCTCAATGATGAAAATTCAATACTCAAAATACTTTATTGACGAATAAAATATAAATGATAATTTTAAACGAGAAAGACCAGTTTTATTTCATCAGATACGACCGGCTATCATCAGCTATCCTGTATAGGAGGCAGAGAATTGGTAACGATTTTTTCCTATTTTTTTTCATTGCCATTATAACGTGGACCTCACCTTATCTCCGCTTAAACCGAGATGGTACATATGGGCCTACGACTTGTGCATTCATGATACCGGAAATATAATACCAGGGAATGTGGGAATCGAACCCATAACCAACACAGCAACGGTTCATCTAATTTGTAAAGCTGTAAAAAGCTCATTAACACTAGTCAGTATAACATTGAATAGGGTTTAAATATAAAGTTAATCAAATCACAACGATTAGAAATGACTCTGACTACAGGGCAAGCCAGTTTAAGGACAATCCACATGAGACGTTTTTCAGACGAGTCGGTAGGGCAGGGAGCTCTCAGATTGGCTGATTGAGTTGTCGTTCGGAAATCAGCTGATAATCAGTCATTGGAGAGATTCCTGCCCTGCCGACTCATTTGAAAACGCCTCATATGGCTTGGCACTTGGTGTATTACTTATTTATGAGCTTCGTTGTTTTTATTATTGACCGAACGAAGTGAGGTCTAAGATTCAAGTCGACGGTTTGGCATTTCTCTTAATGCTTATATGTGTATATTTTGTTGCGCATTTACGGCGAAACGCGGTAATAGATTTTCATGAAATTTGACAGGTATGTTCCTTTCTAAATTGCGCGTCGACGTATATACAAGGTTTTTGGAAATTTTGCATTTCAAGGATAATATAAAAGGAAAAAGGAGCCTCCGTCATACGTCAATATTAGAGTAAAAATCAGACTGTAGAATTATTCATCATAAATCAGCTGACAAGTGATTACACAGATGTGTGGAGAAGCCAGTCTATTACTGTATTTGTATAAGGTCTATAGTTTCAATCAAAGGCCTTGAAGAGGTATGCATCTTTAAGCTGGATTTACACCAGGGTTAATAACTTAATCCTTATAGATTCTATTAGATTGAACGCAAGTTGACAAACACACGTGTATGATAAGTTATGTACAATCTAATATAATCTATAGGCTATGGATTGAGTTATTAACATTTTGTTAATAAATTTGGTCTAATCGCAGCTTTAAGGTCTTTGGTTTCAATATTTTGTTTTGCAATCATGGTATTATTATGCGTGTCCATCAGTATCAATATCCTAACATTCGAAAAAACTAATTTAATAGGCGATTAAAAATAATCAAATGAACTAAATAATTTTTGTGTAGTTGAGAAGTTGATATTGTGGTAATTATTCATATTGAATGAAAAAGACTAAGAAATTGTCAAAAAACCACTGAAATCAGTGGTTTTTTGACAATTTCTTAGTCTTTTTCATTCAAGAACTAAATAATGCTGAAGTAGTTATAATATTTTTGATTGAAAAAAAAATTAATTTTCATTAGATGGAAAGATTATCACGGAACTGGATGAATATTATATAAATTCTGGAATAGAAATATATTCTATTCATTGTTTAAATTAACATAAATATTGATAAATTATGGAATACAAATTCAAACGTGAACTGATTTTGTTAACATTTAAAACAGTTGACATCAGGTACTTGTGGATGAGAATACTGCGAGAGGTCTACTGTTCATAGAACTACTAGTAGACAATACTATTATAGGTCAGTCAACATTTGCATTTTAAACAATACTTTAGACTAATAAATTTGTCAGTGTCATACTCTATACCTTGATATAATATTATATTATAAATTTTACTCACTGTAAAAATATAAAGCTAAAAATTGAATAAGAACTTACAGTTATAGAACAGCTGGTCAAGGTAGAGATAATGACTATCATATATGAATTTAGAATAAACCAACCTACAGTAACTATATTACCATTTTTATAGTTACTGTAGCCTAACCTAATGTTGTGTTCAAAAATATTTTTACTTGAGAATATTATGCTGAAAGTTATTGGTATCTTATAAGAGTGAAATATTTTAAAAACTACTATTATGACAAGGAAAGTAGAGACTGTGACTACACCAGATTTTATTATGAGATCATCCAGATCTAAGAATTATCTAGGTCTTACCATTTGTCTAGTCTTAAGCTGTTTGTAAGTGTTTAAATAGAATTTTACTCACCTTATGTGCGTAAAACACTTATTATGTATCTTCAATTTATTGGCACTATTATCTACAATCAAATTTCCAATAAACTGACAGCCAACTCTTAGGCAAACAATATTTTCTTCTATCTTGGGTTGTTCTAAAAGTTTATCAAATAGTGTACATATAAGATCAATACAATATTCATCCTCGCCGACAGTTACTTGAGAATTTTTATCTGTGGCACATAAATTACGAAAATACCTTAGAATTTCTGTAATACATTTGATATCTAAAGTTTCTTTATTTATTTCGAGTGCAAGTTTGAAAAGTTGAGAATGGAGTTGTTCACTCATGTTTAGCTGAAAATTTACCCACAAAAGAATTACCTACTTTAGTATTGACTAATGTGCAGTTTATACTGAACAATATTCTGGCTAAGCTCTAGCCGGTGAGCTCCCCCTGTTATCTCAGTTATTATTGAAGATATCGATTCAATTTATTTTTTTAATGAAAGAGAAAGACAAAATAAAGCGCGCTAGCATATTTTTATACCATTCGATTCAATTTTAATATTAGAAATAGCTGTTACAAAACTAACCTTATTTTGAAGAAAGGACAATTCTAAATATTATAATTATTTGTATCAACTATTATTAAAAATATGGGACTCAATTTTTTTAATGATAGAAGGAAAAAAAAGTGTCGGTAACTGAATAACAATTCTAATCGATGAAATTTAATATTATTAATATTAATAGCAAATATTGAATTTTGTCTAACCTATAACCCCTAGGGGAACCACCGTCGACAAACCACACAAACCGCTCTCGGTCTCAGACAGCACCGTATCGCGCATGCGTTAGTAACGGTTTTTTCCCGTTCCATTCAGTCACATCTTTGAATGTAACGTTCTTTGTGATGATGATTACCGGGCACCGTAGCTGGAGCCGTCATTCCATTTTGATGATGATATTCTCATCCAATGATGATTTATCATTAAATTCAATATGATAATCAATATATCATCATCATTTCATTCAATAGAAGGAAGAGTACTTTTCAATAATATAATTAATAAAATATAACGGTTGTTATTTAACTAATGTTGAAAAACTTTATAACTAAGTCAGCATATTGTTATTTCAAAGCAAAAACCCAACCTCTCAACCCCCCCTTCATATTTAAAACATTAATTAACATAAATCTTTGTAAAAACCCGTAATCCCTTCCAGCACATTGCAATTTCAAAGCAAAATCCTAACAACCTAACCAATCTTTTCACCTTTGAAATATCAAAAACCATAATTCTACATATACCCTGACCCTTTCTAGCATATTGCAATTTTAAAGCAAAAACCTAACCTAGCCTTATGAAACATTATTAAATATAACTTGAAATAACCTAACCCCTAACCCTTTCACATTCAATACTTTGGATTTCAAAGCAAAATCCTAACTCCCCAACCTATCCTTTCACCTTTGAAACAACAAAAAACATAACTCTACCTGGACCCTAGCCCCTTCTAGCATATTGAAATTTCAAAGCACAAAACTAACCTCATGAAACATTTTTAAATATAATCTAAATAAAACCTAACCCTCAACCCTATTTTGTCAATTAGTTGAATTTCTACATTGTTGATAAACGATGTGGCAAGCTTGCAATGGGTGGAAGAGATAGCGCCATCTGCTTTGTTAAATGATACACAAGGATAGTAACACCATTGCAAATCACACTCTACCATTATAACGTGAACCTCACTATAGATACTCAAAGAATACTTTTGAATAACTATGTGATAACTGTGACCGTTGCTGGCCGTTACTCTGTATCTGACACAAAGGCCCGGTTGCACAGCAGCCGGTTAAATTTTAACCGTGATTGATTCCACGAGAACCAATCATAGAAGGCCTTTCTGATAAGACGGCTTCTCTGATTGGTTCTCGAGGAATTAATCACGGTTAAAATATAACCGGCTGCTGTGCAACTGGCACAAAGAGAAGCTGCTCAAAACACAGCATCGACACGACATAGCATCGACAAATCATAGCACCGACACGACATAGCATCGACAAACCATAGCATTGACAAGTTAAATTAGGAGCTTCTCTTTGTCTAAGAAACAGAGTAACGGCCAGCAACAGTCACAGTTATAACATAGTTATTCAACCCGTTGCTAACGCATGTGCGATACGGTGCTGTCTGAGACAGAGAGTGGTTTGTAATACAATGTTATACAATAATTAGATTCGGAGAAAACAACAGGCCCAAAATTTTGACAAACCACTCTCTGTCTCAGACAGCACCGTATCGCGCATGCGTTAGCAACGGGGTTTTCCCGTTCCATTCAGTCAGTTCTTTGAATGTAACGTTCTTTGTAATGATGGTTACCGAGCACTGTAACTGGAGCCAATCGTCATTCTATTTGATGAAAATATTATTATCCAATGATGATTTATCATTTACTTCAATATAATAATCGATATATTATTATTTTATTTAATAAAAGAAAGAGTACTTTTGAAAAATATAATTAATAAAATATAACAGTTGTTATTTAACTGATGTTGAAAAACACTATAACTAAGTCAGCATATTGTCATTTCAAAACAAAAACCGAACCCTCAACCTCCCCTTTTACATTTAAAACATCAATAAACATAACTATTTGAAAAACCTCTAATCCCTTCCAGCATATTGCAATTTCAAAGCAAAATCCTAACCTATCTTTCCACTGTAAAATCTGACAAAGCATTTATTGGAACGGTTCCACTTGTTACTCGTTCCGCTACTACGTAGACATCAACATCATGTCGTCATTTTGTCCGTCCGCGCTGACCAGTGACGTCACACTCACGGTTCTTTGCCACTGCTCTAGTCAAGTTGGTTTTCTATACTTTCATTCATACTTTTTCGTCGGATTATTTGCTGTTGCAATTTTAATATTTATACTATTCGATTTTTTGGAATTTAATCTTGTTTTAGGCATCTTACTTTCTAGATATTTGTTACTTTTTCCACCATGCGGTTGCAAACGCTTTACCTACGTTTCAAACACATCCAGCATCTTGCTTCTTTCATCGAGCATTGTAGCGTCTTTTTGTCTTTTGCAATGGTTCTTAGTCGATGGTGCATTACGCCTTCGGTCTAAACCTTTTATCCATTTTCATCGGACCTACGAAACGTTTTTAAAGGTGAATTATTCTTCGAATTAATTTGTTTGTTCTATTCTTCAATTGTGATTCAATTATTCATAGATTGCTTCGTATATTTACTCTGTTAAACTTTTGATAAACTTTGTCAAAAATTGCAACCTCGTGTGAGCGTTCATCACTATTTATTTGATCTACAGAACGTTTTTAACCCTTTGCGATCTTAAAACTAAGGTATAGGTTGTCTTTGTCAGTCGGGTGGCCAGCTGTACTGACCAGACCATTTTGCGTAGCAACTCAGATTTATTTCAACTGGGTTGTCCCAGCCGATCAGAAGGCCAGTGGGACTGGCCAACATAAAAGTCATCGAACGCTCGGCTGGCCAGCACCACTGGCCAACAATATATGTTGCATAATACATATATATTTTCACACTGCTGTCTGTTCTGTTCAGTGGTGAGATCTACTGAGTATTTCTCTAACTAAATAGAATACTTCTGCCAACTTTATAGTGAATAATAATAACAACAGATGGCATATAGTCCACAGCTGTCTCAGTCTCATTCTCATGTCAACTGTACATTGTTTACATAATGATAGAGAGTTTTTAAAGTGAATATGGTTACTTTTGATTTTCATATCTTATATTATTTTCTTTACCAATTTCGAGTTGTTCATGTCGTTTAAGTGGATATGGAGAATATTTTAGGATCCAATGAAATACGAGACTACTTAAAAGAGGATTGTGAGGAAGTTCATCTGATAGTTGATTCTGAGCATGACAGCGATGTAGATTCAAATAATTTGATGTAAGAAATTTGAAAAAACGAGGAAGACCGTCTCAATTAGTGGATGATGAGAGACTTAACCCTTGCGATCTTAAAACTGAGGTATAGGTTGTCTTTGTCAGTCGGGTGGCCAGCTGTACTGACCAGACCATTTTGCGTAGCAACTCAGATTTATTTCAACTGGGTTGTCCCAGCCGATCAGATGGCCAGTGGGACTGGCCAACATAAAAGTCATCGAACGCTCGGCTGGCCAGCACCACTGGCCAACAATATATCTTGCATATAATACATATATATTTTCACACTGCTGTCTGTTCTGTTCAGTGGTGAGATCTACTGAGTATTTCTCTAACTAAATAGAATACTTCTGCCAACTTTATTGTGAATAATAATAACAACAGATGGCATATTGTCCACAGCTGTCTCAGTCTCATTCTCATGTCAACTGTACATTGTTTACATATGATAGAGAGTTTTTAAAGTGAATATGGTTACTTTTGATTTTCATATCTTTTATTATTTTCTTTACCAATTTCGAGTTGTTCATGTCGTTTAAGTGGATATGGAGAATATTTTAGAATCCGATGAAATACGAGACTACTTGAAAGAGAATTGTGACGAAGTTCATCTGATAGTTGATTCTGAGCATGACAGCAATGTAGATTCAAATAATTTGATGTAAGAAATTTGAAAAAACGAGGAAGACCGTCTCAATTAGTGGATGATGAGACCTTATGGCAAATTGCATCTGCTCTATCAACTACCAGACGGCAAGACCAGAGCCTGGCCTGCAGTGATAGACGGCCAGGAAGAGAGAAAAAGAACAGTTTTTTTTTGTAAAACGTGCTCAAAAATCCCGGACTACATGTAGGTGAGGTTTTGAAAAATATCATTGTAACAACAAATTTAAATTGGACTGAAACTTGATTGGACTTGACTGAATTGATTCACAGCTGAAAAAGAAGAAGATTTCAAGAATGATTATGCGAGATTTATTAATATGTTCAATTTTTAAATATATATTCCATTAAATTCATCATCTTAAATATAATGTGTATGTAAATAAAAGAATACTTTTAGTTGAACTCATTTATGCTTTTTCAATTTGAAATACACTCTGAAAAACCTGTAGAATGGAGTAAAAATAATTGCGAGTTGGTGGGAGGGAACTATCAATATGGCTGTCGAGCTGACAGTGAGAAGGAGCTGGCCAGTATCACTGGCCATGCGAGCGTCGGAGACAACTCAGATTGAAATATTTCCGGGCTGCATATGAAACTAATGTGGCCAGTACAACTGGCCAACCGACCGCAAAGGGTTAATGGCAAATTGCATCTGCTCTATCAACTACCAGACGGCAAGACCAGACACTGTGCTGTTTGCAGTGAGAGACGGCCAGGAAAAGAGAGGAGAAGAACAGTTTTTTTTTGTAAAACGTGCTCAAAAAATCCCGGACTACATGTAGGTGAGGTTTTGAAAAATATTATTGTAATAACAAATTTAAATTGGACTGAAACTTGATTGGACTTGACTGAATTGATTCACAGCTGAAAAAGAAGAAGATTCCAAGAATGATTATGCGAGATTTATTAATATGTTTAACTTTTAAATATGTATTCCATTAAATTCATCATCTTAAATATATGTGTATGTAGATGAAAGAGTACTTTAAGTTGAATTCATTTATGTTTTTTCAATTTGAAATACACTCTGAAAAACCTGTAGAATGGAGTAAAAATAATTCCGAGTTGGTGGGAGGGAACTATCAATATGGCTGTCGAGCTGACAGTGAGAAGGAGCTGGCCAGTAGCACTGGCCATGCGAGCGTCGGAGACAACTCAGATTGAAATATTTCCGGGCTGCATATGAAACTAATGTGGCCAGTACAACTGGCCAACCGACCGCAAAGGGTTAAAGTGTGAATTATTCTACAAATTAATTCATTTATTCTATTCTTCAATTGTGATTCAATTATTCATCGATTGCTTCGCATATTTGCTTGATAAACTTTGCTAAGTTCACGACCTCGTTTGGGCGTTCATTGCTATTTATTTGATCTACAGAACGTTTTTAAAGTGTGAATTATTCTACAAATTAATTCATTTATTCTATTCTTCAATTGTGATTCAATTATTCATCGATTGCTTCGCATATTTGCTCTGATAAATTTGCTAAGTTCACGACCTCGTGTGGGCATTCATCGCTATTTATTTGATCTACAGAACGTTTTAAAAGTGTGAATTATTCTACAAATTAATTCATTATTCTATTCTTCAATTATCATCGATTGCTTCGCATATTACTCTGATAAACTTTGTCAAATTACAACTTCATGTGGGCTTCAATTGCCATTCTTCTACAATGGCTTCACCTCGTGAAACTCAAACTTTCAAATTCATCATCTTACCATTTGGAAATCATTCTAAAAATTCCACAACTTGAAACTCGGATTATTCATTTGGGATTCTACATGCTCCAGCCTACATTTCCACTGGGGATTTGCCTGCTGTGGTGGACGTTTCCATGCTTGTCATCGCATGGCCAGATCACATCATCGCTTGCTGATGTCCTGTTTCTGTGGGTATTGCGGAGTCATTGCCTGTCTGCCTGGTGCATCTCCTCTTCAAAATTTTATTCAGGTTATGTAAATCGTTCTATTCAATTTTCATTTACGTATGTATCATAATTGTTTTATTAATCTATCTTGACATTCATTTCACTGAGGCCACTGACGCCTACTTATTGTTTTATTAATGTCTATCTTGACATTCAATTCACTGAGGCCACTGATGCCTACTTATTGTTTTATTAATGTCTATCTTGATGGGAGATATAAATATAGATCTTTTTCAGAACACCAGAATTATTGACAATATTACAAATATTTAATGAATAGTTTTGGATTTGAATCACTCAATACTGATTACACTCTAGGTCCCGATTTTCCAACTCAATAGATCATCTTTACTTAAAATCCGGCAAAAATAGAAAAAACTGAATAAAATTAATCTAATTCCAGAAATACTACATTTAGATATAACTGATCACAGTACAATCATACTTAAAGTTGAAGGATTGAAGAGATCCAATAAGAAGCAGATACAAATTATAAAAAAATATGCCTAATCAATTACCGGAAGTTGAATAATATTTTATCATCGATTGATTGGGATAGAGAAATACCAGCAGTATCAGTTGATGAGGGATGGGAAAATTTCATTGACATTTTAAAAAGCGCTATCAAAGATTCACAAGAAAATCTTCTTTTAGAAAATAACTTGACACAGAAATAGGTCGCCATGGATAAATAGTTATCTGATCAAGCAAATAAACTTAAGAAATGAGTTATACAAGAATGTTATCAAACAACCTAATAATGACGACTAAAACAAATATACAATACATTCAAAATAACTTACGTAATGAACTGAGAGAAAGAAAACAAAATTATTATTCAAAACTGTTTAGAGAAGCCAGGGAAACATTAGAAAGACGTGGAAAACAATTGATGCGTTAATAGGATTGAAAAAAATAAAGAACCACTAAAACTGATTGTTGATGAGCAGGGAAATAGCATACATGATAGTAATAAAATTTCTAATTCGTTTAATTCTTATTTTCTAAATGTTGTGAATAAAATGAATGATGAATTAGAACAAACCACATTGCAAACCAGGGAAGAGTCTGCTAGAATATCAAAAATAAGGTTTCCATACAATTCTCCAACAATTTAATTTTTCTCCACCCTACAAATCCGGAGGAAGTAGCAAGTACAATAAGAAAATTGAAAAATAAATCTTCGCCAGGTGTAGATGGGATAAGCACAAGCATGATTAAAAAAACTTACATGAATTATTTGAACAAATTAACCGATCTAATTAACCTGAGTATTGCCAAAGGAAAATTCCCAAGCATGTTCAAACACAGCGTAGTTATACCTATTCCTAAAAAGCCAAATTGTAAAAACATAGATCAGTTCCGCCCAATTTCACT
>NW_024090446.1:25000-32652 GCF_014356525.2 Nilaparvata lugens
GCTCTTAACCAGTCACAGACTGTTTTCGAGTCAGTCCACAAATACACATTAGAAAAAGTAAGATTTGAAGCTTTTAAAACCTCATTCACAAGATGTGAAAGTAGCAGAGCTGCCTGTAGTTCTAATCTGGGAACAGAGAGAACTGGGTTCAAAGAGGCAATGCGGGACTTGGAAGTGAGCAACCTAGTTTGACTGCTACCGAGAGAGGTGCTTCTGACGTAAATACAGGCGCCGTAAGCAGTGAGACTAGCATCGGCGAAGCCATGCAATTCAAGCGAGGCATCTGAGTCCTTTGATAACACACAACGCGGGAGTGATATGTTAACAATGTTCGGCAATTCATGCAGAATTTTCAACCAAGCTTCCAACAGATCTTGCGGAATTTTTTGATCCCAATCAATCTTTAATAACCAGAGTTTTTGAAAAAGTGTTTTGGGTAGAATGACAGGAGAAATCAAACCTAATGGATTGAATATGCTTGAAATGCAAGAGAGAAGCTCTCTTTTAGTGAAAGATGTTTTATGTAATACATCAGCAACATTAGAGGAAATAGTCAAGACGTCTAGAGTGGAATTCCAAATGAGGCCTAGTGCCTTGACCACACTATCATTGAAATTAGACAACGGTTTGGAAGTGTTTGCTTCAAGCAGATCAGAAGGAATAGTAGCGAGAACTTCAGGCGAGTTAGACAACCATTTCCTAAGCTCGAAACCACCCTGAGCCAATGTGCTGATCAATTGTTGAACTAAATGTTTAGCTTCTGTAACCGAAGAAGAACCAGAAATAAGGTCATCAACGTAAAAGTGATTTTTAATGACATTAGCTACAGCAGAGTTGGGTGCCGTATCAAGATCGGCCAAATGATGAAACGTACAAGTAGCTAAGAAAGCTGCCGGCGAAGTGCCGTAACTTACAGTATTCAAGGTGAATTCTTGAATGGGTAGAGTAGCATCAGATCTCCAAAATATTCTCTGAAGGTTACGGTCAGAGGGATGGACTAAGATTTGACGGTACATTTTAGTAATGTCCGCAATGAAGGCTATTTGATATGTGTGAAAGCGCAGAACTATATCGAACAGTTCAGGCTGAACTGTATGACCAACATACAATACTTCATTAAGCGATGTTCCAGTGGTAGACTTAGCAGAAGCGTCAAATACTACACGTAATTTTGTAGTGGTCGAATCAGGTTTAAAAACCGGGTGATGAGGAATGAAGTAGCATTTTTCATTATCCGGTGCTGGAGGCACTGGTGACATGTGATTCAACTGTTGATATTCTTCCATGAAAGCTGTGTATTGAGTTTTTAACTCAACATTGATGATAACCGTTTTTCTAATGAATGAATCGGTTCAATGCTTGAAATCGGGAATGACCCAATGAGTGGAAATTATCCTTTTTGGGAAGAGTGACCATAAACCGTCCGTCTTCAAGACGCATGGTAGTGGTTGTGTAGTGCTTCTCAAGTTTCAAAACCTCAGGTGAGGGAGGAAGTAGAGGAGAGATTTCTTCCAGCTTCCAAAATTTCTCTAACTGATGAGAGACATCATTTGAAGTTAGAAAATTCGACATGACCTTACGGGGAGTGGCCACAGGCGAAGCAGGGAGGCACGAACGAGGTGCTGCAATAAGACGAATGGTTTTACAAGAACCAAATATGATCCAACCTAGACTGGTTTTCTGAAGAATGGGAGCGTTTCGAGCTAGATACAATTTACCAGGTTGAAGAACAGATGCAAATATGCCGGCACCAAGTAACAGATCTACAGGCTTAGGCTGATCAAACAATGGATCCGCTAATTTGAGTTCAACAGGAATTGAAATTTTGGAAAGATCGATGTTCACACTAGGAACATTGGATGATATGGTATCAACTACAATAAAATTTTCTTCGACCGACCACGAACGATCAGCTGAAGACAAGCAAACTGAATGAGAAACAGATGATTTGGTCTTATTCTCACCTACACTATGAATCAAAAGTGTCAGAATACAAAGCAGCAAGTGACAATTTTTCAGCCAACCTAGTTGACATCAAATTACAATCAGAGCAAGAATCTAAAAGCGCGGTTGCTTTAATAAATTCCCCACTAGAAGATTGAACCAAAACTTCGGCAGGCAGGCAGTAGGTAACAAGGCGACAGTTGATTGCGGTTGCAAACACAGAGACGAAGTGGAGCTCATTGTGACATGAGAGTTCTTCTGAGGCTGTTCTGCATGAGAAACAGCTTGCTTAGTTGTTTCCGCATTCTGAACCATGACGGAATTCAAAACAGCATTCTTACCCTTGGAGGGAGCAAAGGATTGAGAATGAATAACATTTGAAGTTACCTTATCCTTAGAAGTAGGCTGAGTGTCTCGTGATTGAGGATACGACCTATGAAGAACAGTGTGGTGACTCTTGCCACAAAGTGTACACGATTTGTCCGAACAAACATGATTGGGTGCGAAAGGCTTGAGGCAATTATAACATAACCTTTTGTCACGGACAGCATTCCAACGATCAGTAACCTGCAACTTCAATAATTCATTACAACGATTTGGAAAATGACCAACAGAATTACAAAAACTACAAGGTGACATAGAAGAGGTAGTAACCTGCATCCTAGCTTGAACATTCGATTGATTTTGATTGAACTTCGGCTTGCTATGAGCACCAACCGAGTTGGATGTACTTTGCTGTACATTCCTTGATGATGGTTAGCTGAGCTTGAAGCAACAGCTTCCATGATTTTGCATTGTGATTCCAAAAAATTCCAAAATTCATCAATGGTGGGAATGTCGTGTATACCAACACTCTTTTCCCATTCTCGAACAGTAGCAGTATCCAACTGCAACAACATTTTGTGCATGTACAATAAGTCCTTGATTTGGACTCCAAGTTGAAGCACTTCGAGCGCGGTAATGTGGGACTTGCAAAAGTCAATGAATGCCCGTAATGATTGCAGACAGTTACGCTTTATGGTAGGCGGAGATTCAATTGCCGTGACATGCCTGGCAGCAATTAATCTCTTATTGTCATACCTCTCCCTTAAGAGGTTCCAAGCAAGCTGAAAACCATTTTCGTCAGCTTCAATGTGTTCCACTCTAGCAAGAGCTTCACCACTGAGTGATTGACGAAGATAGAAAAATTTCAATGAGTCATTAATATTATCTTGATTACCAATAATATTAGTAAAAGCACTTGAGAATGCTTGCCATTTTGAAAGCTCCCCATTGAAGCATGGAAGCGGAATCTGAGGCAACTGAAAATTTGCCAAATGTGAGTTTTGAGATGTTGGCCGCTGGGAAGCACCAGCAGTGGCCTCATTGTTGCATTGTCTGCTTTCAAAAGCAGTTAATGCAGCGTTTGCCTTAGAGGTAATGGAGATAAACTTATTAAGTATTTCAAAATGAGTTGAAATATCTTGTGTTTGCAACTCTGCATTCCATAGCTGTTCATGAATCTTATCATACTTAATTCTAAGTGAACCTAGTTCGTTTTTGACAGTCAACAATTGATAATAAGTGGCTTCAGTGTCCACAACATAATCGCTATAGCTGGTTATGAACCAATCTATTTCGTGGTGCAAATTGTCTCTTGTATTGAAAAAGAGCAGAAGGCTCAGGAAGTGAATCTTCCTCATGATCGGACATGCTTAAAAACTAACAGAAAAACCTGAGTGGGACGAAACGATGCTGCACTGTAGCAATGCGATTGCTGCGCCAATAAGCAACTTTGGGCGCTGGTCCAGAACGCAGAGAGGCACGCCTGTGCATTTGAGGCAAGTTGTATCAAGCTTGCTGTGCGGCGAGTCAAGTAGCGAGCTCGCAAGGCGGTGTAGTTTGCCGTGTGTTGTTTTCTCAATGCGCAATAGCCGTCTGTGACCAGTTCAGTGCGGTTCAGTCTCTCAGGGTACAAGATAGTTGATAGCTGGTGCATACACGTCGCAGCGTGCTTTGAGTTGCAGCCAGTACTGAAAATTTGAAACAAGTGTGTGAATGCTTAATATTAAACAATATAAACATACAAAGGTACAATGGAATAAAATATACTCTAGAGTGTGTGGGACCTAATCATTGGCGTCAAGCTAGACTATTAGGCACACGGTCACTGGAACCCTAAGGTTCAATGGACCAAGAAATGGGTAATAAAAATTAACAATTATCCTAGGTAACACTAGATCAAAAATGAATGGGCCGGAGGACCAATTTTTACAATTGGTCCAATTAACAATTATCCTAAGTGAACACTGGATCAAGAAATCTGGCCCGGATGAACCAATTTTTATGACAGAATCCAAGGTCAGGGCAGTGGACTGTGAATGATAGTTGGTATTAATACCTACAAATAAATCTTTGAATTCTGTGCATAAAAATACTGATAGCTTGAAGTGTGGTAAGTACGCCAATAAAAGACTAAATGAATCAACAACATAAGATTTAATAATAATAAGATAATAATAGGCAGATGGCCACATACAAAAATCAATTGTAAGTAGATTGAGTCAAATGTCTTGGGATCAATAAAATAATAATAGGCAGATGGCCACATACAAAAACAATTGTAAGTAGATTGAGTCAAATATCTTGGGATCAATACAACATGATAACACGGTAGAGAAATACAAAATTAAAATGAGATTAGGTCAATGATATTAATGACCATTGAAGTCTGACAATAAACGAAAAGGTAATATTAATGATACCTGAAATGAATATAAATTGAGTGCTATAATGAAAGTTATTGCTGTAAGGTTCAATATTAATGATTAATAAATGACAATAAGCTGTAAATAGTGCTCAACAAGTAGAATAGATAAAAATATATGCGGCATAGGCCTTCAGTGATTTGAATGTCAAGATAGACATCAATAGTACAAAGGAATAATGAGCTGTAAATAGTGCTCAATAAGTAAAATACATAAAAATATATGCGGCATAGGCCTTCAGTGATTTGAATGTCAAGATAGACATCAATCAAACGATAATTAGGCGTCAGTGGCCTTAGTGAATCACATGTAAAGCCAAGGGTAGCTGTCAAATCCAATGAATTAATAGGCATCAGTGGCCTCAGAAAATCACTTGTGAAGCCAAGGGTAGCTGTCAAATCCAATGAATTAATAGGCGTCGGTGGCCTTAGTGAATTGAATGTCAAGATAGACATTAATAAAACAATAAGTAGGCGTCAGTGGCCTCAGTGAATTGAATGTCAAGATAGACATTAATAAAACAATAAGTAGGCGTCAGTGGCCTCAGAATTGAATGTCAAGATAGACATCAATCAAACAATAAGTAGGCGTCGGTGGCCTCAGTGAATTGAATGTCAAGATAGACATTAATCAAACAATAAGTAGGCGTCAGTGGCCTCAGTGAATTGAATGTCAAGATAGACATTAATAAAACAATAAGTAGGCGTCAGTGGCCTCAGTGAATTGAATGTCAAGATAGACATTAATAAAACAATAAGTAGGCGTCAGTGGCCTCAGTGAAATGAATGTCAAGATATTGAATGTTAATGAATGTTATTATAAAGATAGATGTTATTGTTATAGATGAATGTTATTGTAAAGATAGAATGTTAATTAATAAAACAATTATGATACATACGTAAATGAAAATTGAATAGAACGATTTACATAACCTGAATAAAATTTTGAAGAGGAGATGCAGCCAGGCAGACAGGCAATGACTCCGCAATACCCACAGAAACAGGACATCAGCAAGCGATGATGTGATCTGGCCATGCGATGACAAGCATGGAAACGTCCACCACAGCAGGCGAATCCCCCAGTGGAAATGTAGGCTGGAGCATGTAGAATCCCAAATGAATAATCCGAGTTTCAAGTTGTGGAATTTTTAGAATGATTTCCAAATGGTAGAGATGATGAATTTGAAAGTTTGAGTTTCACGAGGTGAAGCCAATTGTAGAAGAATGGCAATTGAAGCCCACACGAAGTTGTAATTTGACAAAGTTTATCAGAGTAATATGCGAAGCAATCGATGAATAATTGAAGAATAGAATAAATGAATTAATTTGTAGAATAATTCACACTTTAAAAACGTTCTGTAGATCAAATAAATAGCGATGAATGCCCACACGAGGTCGTGAACTTAGCAAAGTTTATCAGAGCAAATATGCGAAGCAATCGATGAATAATTGAATCACAATTGAAGAATAGAATAAATGAATTAATTTGTAGAATAATTCACACTTTAAAAACGTTCTGTAGATCAAATAAATAGTGATGAACGCCCAAACGAGGTCGTGAACTTAGCAAAGTTTATCAGAGCAAATATGTGAAGCAATCGATGAATAATTGAATCACAATTGAAGAATAGAATAAATGAATTAATTTGTAGAATAATTCACACTTTAAAAACATTCTGTAGATCAAATAAATAGCGATGAATGCTCACACAAGGTTGCAATTTTTGACAAAGTTTATCAAAAGTTTAACAGAGTAAATATACGAAGCAATCGATGAATAATTGAATCACAATTGAAGAATAGAACAAACGAATTAATTCGAAGAATAATTCACCTTTAAAAACGTTTCGTAGGTCCGATGAAAATGGATAAAAGGTTTAGACCGAAGGCATAATGCACCATCGACTAAAAACCATTGCAAAAGACAAAAAGATGCTACAATGCTCGATGAAAGAAGCAAGATGCCGGATGTGTTTGAAACGTAGGTAAAGCGTTTGCAACCACATGGTGAAAAAGTAACAAATATCTAGAAAGTAAGATGCCTAAAGACAAGATCCAAAAAATCGAATAGTATAAATAATAAAATTGCAACGGCAAATAATCCGACGAAAAAGTATGAATAAAAGTATAGAAAACCAACTTGACTAGAGCTGCAGTGGCAAAGAACCGTGAGTGTGACGTCACTGGTCAGCGCGGACGGACAAAATGACGACATGATGTTGATGTCTACGTAGTAGCGGAACGAGTAACAAGTGGAACCGTTCCAATAAATGCTTTGTCAGATTTTACACCACTTTTGAAAATATGTCAAAAAGCATAGTTCTACCTGGACCCTAGCCCTTTCTTGCGTATTGCAATTTTAAAGCAAAAACCTAACCTAACCTTATGGAACATTATTAAATATAATCCAAAACAACCTAACCACTAACCCCTAACCCCTTCACATTTAATAATTTAGATTTCAGAGCAAAATCCTAACCCCCTAACATATCCTTTCACATTTGAAACATCAAAAAACATGACTCTAACTGCACCCTAGCCCCTTCTAGCATATTGCAATTTCAAAGCAAAAACCTAACCTATCCTAATAACACATTATTAAATATAACCTGAATAAAACCTAACCTCTAACCCATTCACATTTAATACTTTGGATTTGTTCGTCATCTTTAGAACAAAACATAAACATTTGGTTCATTTCATGAACATATTCACAAAAATGTGGTTCATTTCATGAACATGTTCACAAACATGTGGTTCAGAGCAAAATCCTAACCCCCTAACCTATCCTTTTACCTTTGAAACATCAAAAAACATAACTCTACCTGGACCCTAGCCCCTTCTAGCGTATTGCAATTTTCAAGCAAAAACCTAACCTATCCTGAAAAACCATTAGATTACTTGAGAACTGTGATGGCTCAAAACGTCAATTTCGGCTGAATGTTACTTTCTCATGAACATC
>NW_024090447.1:0-34629 GCF_014356525.2 Nilaparvata lugens
AACTCATTGAATAGCTGGTCTGATGAATAGCGTGGAGGCTTCTGGTTGATGACCCTCATGATCAGCTTCTGTACCCTGAGGAGCGGTTCGATGTGCAAGAAGCTTGTACCTTTCGCAATATCTTTGGCAATAATGGTTTTCCATCTCAAAAAACAATCATATACCAGCAAAATTCTAATCTTCAAACCCCACTAAAAATTCTACATACACTCCGGCATCCATTTCAAACGATAATCAATCATATTGAAATTGAAATTTATTCACAACACTGACATATTTTACAAATATTTTTACAATGCAATTATTATAAAGAAACAGTATCATCGCCATCCATATCATCAATTATCAAAACGTTTCGAATAATATTAACATATTGCCATTTGAAAGCCAAAACCTAACTCCTGAACCTTTCCTTTTAGGGTGTAATCTCATTGAATGCGTATTTGTGTAAGTGCACGTCAGATCATGCATAAGCCGAAAAACAAAATCTGGAAAGTGCCATTGTGACTTGGATGTGGCAGCTCACACTTAACGCAACTAGCAAATGCACGCGTTCAGTGTGAATGTTTCTATTGCTCTTCCACATTTTGTTTCTCAACTGCACACTTGGACAAGCATAACCAAGCGTGCACTTGCACATATACGCATTCATTGTGATCACACCCTAACCTTTTAAAACATAATCACACATAGCCTTCTAGGTTATGTTCATCTAATTTTATATACAAGACAATTTGAAATCTGGCTGATCTGAGGTTCCAAATATTCAAAATCAGTAGTTGTTGCAAAACCAAATAATAACACTACATCATTACTTAAAATTTCTCATTGAATGCGAAACGTGTGTTATTCTAGAAAATTTCTTACAAAGAATACTATTTCTACTCATGGAATACTTAGACTAGGCACTCTTCAACTATGAAGTACCAGTTACAAAGCAAGAGTTCCTAAAACTGCTCTTCTCCCAAATTCTATAAACAGAACCATTTTCAAAAGAATGGTTACATTTTCACTTTTACACTTCCAATAATCAAACAAAAAATTGAAATTGATCTATTAACCTTCCGGCAGTCGCGCTGTTGTAAAAAGGTACAATGCACATAACTATTGAATGGGGTCGTGTCAGTGAATGAATTACCTATGCATTCCAAAGCTTTCCCCCATCACTCCACTGAGTTGCAGTATCAACCGAGCAATGGTTCAGTCTTTAGGTGCCATTTAGTCGCGACAGTGCATAAGTCGCACTGTGCATAAGATAGGGAAAGACTGTAAACGAACCAATAACACAGAATTGATGGTTTCGCTTGGTGTACCTTATTAGGCTATGAAATGGTAATCATCCAAATGTTCATAGGCGTAGAATGATCCAAGAAAATGGAAAAGTAATTATACAATTAATTAATATGTTTTGACAGTAAACAGAGTACATAACACTTGGAAAATTGGATGTTGTACAAAATACAACACGCGACTGCTCGTGTGATTGAGTAGGGCGCGACTACCGGAAGGTTAAATGAGGAATTATTACGGAATAAAATAAAAAACGTACAAATTATTCAAGTCTATTCTAAAATAGACGAGTATTTACTTACCTTCATCACCACTGGGGCCACTCGTTCCAGTCTGGCCTCTCCGCCTGTAATACGAGACAAAAAGTCAGATATTTTTCCCCTTAGAGCTTACAAAAACGTCTCAGACATACTGGTGAAATCAGACATTGGAATGCAATGATCAAGAGTGTTTGAATCACCCAACAACTGACAACTACTTACTCAAACCACTGTTACTTAAATACTACGAGAGTACAAATTGGCTAAATTTTAATGAGAACTGTTTTTTATAAGACAAAAATACTAATATTCATGAGTTTATTATAGCACAATGTATGAAATAGCTATAGTTAGGTCCACGTTAAATGCAGTGTATGATTGATAATAGTGGTTGTTATCCTTGTCTAACATGCAACAAAACAGATAGCACTATCTCTCTCTAGCTTTGCAATGTTGTCAGTTGGCCAGAAATATTTTATTTCCTTTTTGACAGTGACTGTACAATACTCAGCCGCTATGTTTTTTTTTGATTTATAACAAAATTCTAATGTAGAGTAGTCGTATGATTGATTTTAAATATATTTTTGAATACATGAATTATTTTTAGATATTACCGTATGAGAAACACAAATTATACTTGAAATGCAACTTTAAAAGTTTGCAACTAATAACTTTGAGACCATCCTAGACTTCTTCCATGCTTCAGTTTACCGGAATAGGTTAGGCCTACAACACTGGTACCGGTATAAATAATTGAAAGGTTATTTCAGAATATTTCTATTAAAATTATCTTATTATAGATAGATTTCTATTTTTCTATATTTTTAAAATAATTGGAATAGAATACCTAGCGAATAACTTAATTGCTGTTTTTCGAAGCCTTAATTAGCCGCCATTTCAGGTTTGTAAATCTGATCTCAGTTATAAAATCAAGTTTAGAATCAAATTATGAAAAAATTGATTTTATTGATGAATTAATTAATTTGACATGAATTTATAATTTAATCAAAGGAATTTAAATTAATATCGATCAAATTTAATGGGATAATTGAATAACAGCTGTGTACACTCAGTGGCAGAATGGAGTCAATTTGACAACGTTGTTCTCGTATCTTCCTTCACTGCCATTATAACGTGGACCTCACTATAGTTCGTTTACCGCCAATCTTTTCCTCTATTCCGTTCCTTCATTAGGCTACCACATTTCTAGTTCGTTCCCTTTGAATTCTCATCCACCTGATTTGGAACGTCTTCAGTATTGATATAAGCAATTACTCCACTAATCATGCTCCAGTCAACATTATCCACTTAGGCAAACAAACACAGCAGCAGACAAACGTTTGCAAACGTCTGCAGACAGTCGGATGGAAAATCCCTCCCCAGGTGTTCAAATGTTGCAACGCACACGGACATAGGGTCCGCCTGTCTCCATATGTCTGCTAACCTCTACATGCAAATTGAATTGAGTTGAATCTGATTTTTTCTCTGACTGCTTTTGTGAGCGTACGCCTTCAGTGCACTTTCAATTACATATACCACATCATTCAATCTGTAACACACATCATCCTATATTTGGTTTTTTCCAAGGCAATATATATTAAAATTTTATTCAGAAGAGGGCAGTTCGCAGTTTTTGTGCCTCGATTGGCATGACCAGTAACTATAAAAAACCTCAAGTTCTAGCCTTTTAATTAACGCCATTGAACGACTGCCGGATCCAATGACTTTTGAATCCAAATGGGGCTGATGTTGAGTTGAAATCCATATTATATTTTTCGGACACACACGGATTGCGCCCAGAGGTCAAATGGGAGTGATACATGGCACCCATACACACTTACACTGTTTACGTAGAGACGTCATTACTGCTACTAACATTATATTTGTCCCGCTTACACTCTCTCTCACTCACTCTCTGTTGAAATTATAACAGTATATAATTATACTTTCCGATAACCATCTGCTTTATAACGACCATTCCTTCCTATTGACTCTGAAAGTGTTCCATTGATTTATCTCGAAATTAAAATCATGAATACCAGCTCTGACAGTATGTTGAACCGGTAATGACGGGAATCCCCCACTTAGTCAAAACCACACAACCCCATCAACTTTTTGATAATTAGCACATATTTACCCTTTCAGTCTGTCACCATGAGTGAGAATAAATCTGTATCTAATCAACTGGGCTAATATGTAGTCATAATGCGGTGATATTAAGTGCAAAATTCGACTATGATTGGTATTTTAATCATTGTAAATTCAAAATTCTAGCTAATATATATTCTTGGACAGAACTTTGAACTTTAAATTTCCTCAGTAAGAACATAACCTATTTTTTCGGACATTTCATATTTTCAAAATTTGGGAACAGAATAGTTTTGGGCTATGCCTGTTGTTCTATCCCGATCATATTCATATGATTTGTAATTATATCAACGATAAATAAATAAATAAATAATCCAGTAGTGTTTTGCTTGAAGCTTACTTAGGATACTGGAGTGAATTTGAATTTCGCTCCTTCAGTTGGGAAACGTGATGTCGGCTGCTAGTGATAGCGAAATGACGTCACTTGTGATGACGTCACGGACGTTCACTTTGTTACGTTCAATATGTGAGTGGCTAAACACATTCTGACCGCTGCGTAATCGGCAGATTCCCAATCATGAAAAAGAAGAGAAGAGGGAAAAGAATAGGAAGAGGAAGAGGTAGGAGAAGGAGAGAAGAAAAAGAAGGAGTAGAAGAAAAAGAAGATGAAGAAAAGAAAAGAAGAATATAATTTCATCTTTCATAAACTGACCTTGGAATCCATATGGGACTGGTGTTGAGTTGGAGGGGCGGTGTCTGGCTGGGCGCGAGCGAAGGGGCAGTGTCTTGGTGCGCTGCAGCGTGAGGAGGATATCCTTGAGTGCCGCCTCCACTGGGGGCAGAGGGGGTAGCAGCCTGGGGCGGGTGCCAGGCTCAGGCGGCGGTGAGGGGCGGGTGCTGGCGGCGGAGGTGGTGTACGGTCGCAGACACCACCTGAATTAATGCAATACAAAGTAATATGAATTAGCTGTAACAGCATTCAATATGTGATGAAACCAAATTGAATTTAGCAATATATTTTTTATGGCATATACATAGGCCTATACTATTCGACCAGAATCATGAATTAGATATCACATAGCTACTGTCATACATGACATCAAAACCTATCCAATTCACAAAATAAATCTCAAAATTGAATAAGTTTTGATGTCATGTATGACATACTACCAAAAAACTATAACTTACTACACTTGAATGATGACTTGGCAGCAAGTTGGCTACATTGCTCTTCTGGAGTACAGAGCTGCCAGATTCTACATAACCCAGAGAGCCTGTGAGCTAATTGTGTGAGAGAAAAACGAAAAAGAGAGCGTAGGCCTTTTTATAGAATCAGCATAAGAACGAACGCCAACAGTATTCCATTGTTATATTGAAATAACATTGGCCATAGAGGCCCGTGCTGAGGTTTCCACGGAATATAACATCAAGCTTCACATTTCTACGATCATCAAGATTTTACGATACCACTGAATTTCACTGATAATTTTTCAGTCTTTCTTTGTTATCTGAGATTTATGAATGAGTGTGAAAGAAATTCAATTAAATAAAATGTTGTAGTAAGGAAATAAATGATAAAGTAGTAATATTGGGTACCACAATCTAGTAGTATGACAGGTGTGTTGAACATGTGTAAACACAAGTTGTTCGTCATACTTGTTGGGTCATCAGCAAAGGGTTTCAAATATGTTTTTATCTTTGCTACTATAATATTATTCAAAGTTAAATTATGTTTTGTATTGTTAGATATTGTAATCTTCCAGGGGTTTATTAATTTTAATTGGTGTTGTATATTTTAGGTTGGAAGCGCTGTCAAGCAGCTGTTTTTCGTTCGAAAAATTTCGCATGAATGTCTTTTTCGTTTCAAGACATGTCAGTTCACACTTGCTTGACACACTTGTTCTGTCGTTAGTGGCCACCCTTGTTGGTAAAAAAAGTTTTTAGTATTTTAATATCGCACTTTGAAATGTGTTTAGACTATTGGAAAATAATTATTACATATTTTAATCATTAATAAATTCAAATTCAAATTCTTTATTCTGCCAGACATTTTTTACAATGTATAAGCTCGTCAAAAATGCTAATGCTATGCTAATATCAATTAGCATTAGGTGTTGAATCGTATTGAACACGGTCGCTTGTAGGGTAGAAAACAAAATTCATTGAGTGGATACAACGATTCTAACTATATCGAGGTTCCCTGTACATATTTCTTATAATTTTTATCAATTTACATCTTGTCTTGAATGTGTAAAATCATATTCAACTTGGTCGCTTGTAAGATAGAAGGAAATAACTCACTAAGCGGATCCAACGATTCCAAATCGATATCGGCGGGATCAATGATAGCCGCGAATGCGCTCTTCTTGGGCGGTTCCTCATCACCCGAACTAGACTTCCCGCCTCCACCGCCTCCGTTCACCATCTTGCCGCCTCCACCTGTCCCGCCCCCGCCACCGTTCACCATCTTGCTGCCCCCGTTCTGGCGGTTGGTACCTCCACAATCTCCCGCTCGATCCTCCGTGATTGTCGCTTCATCAGCAGCACGGTCGGTTTTGTTGTCGGTGTCGGACGTGTGCCCGGACGACAGACCGCCTCGAGCACGGGCATGGTGGGGGCGGCAGGTGTCGGGTCGGAGGCGGCTGCTGCGACCGCCGCCAGTAGTGATGAGGCTTCGCTGTCGCAGTTGGAGTCGCAGTCGGTTGTCTCCGGTGACAGCGTGAAGTTGCGGCTCTGGCCACCGCCGCCTCCACCGCCCCCGCACACTTCAGTCTCTAGCTCTTCACAACCTTCCTGCAACACATATCACACCAAATACTCAACAACTGTTTCCAGAAACGTCTATAATTCCAACATTCAAATTAATTTATCGCCTCAAAATAATACACAAAAACAATATACATACGGTATACTTAAAAAAAAATCACTTGAAAGTACAAGAAAATATAATGTTTGCTACAGTGAGGCCCACGTTATAATGACAGTGGAGAAAGATAGGAGAAAAACGTTGCCGATCCTCTGTCTTGTCAATGCCTTGTATACGTCAGCTACTGACGGTAGCTGATACAGGTTTAATAATTATGTAATATTAACTGTTCATTCTCGCTTAAAGTAATCAATTATTATATTTCATTAAGCAGAAATTATATTTTTAAATAATTTCATAATGTATTTTCATAATTAAGATGAAAATTAATTATTGTAAATTAAATTATTATTTTTGTAAATTAATTATTAATTCTACATATCTAAAAGACGATCTGGCCACAGAGCAAAGCGAGTAACAGATAGCGCTATCCGCTTTGTTGAATGATAGACAGGAGAGCAATAAACAACTGCTAATCAAATACTGCCATTATAACATCTCACTATAAGAATGATGTTCACATAGCTCTAGGCTTGTGCAATGAGGCAGATAATAATGAGAGATGAATGGACCTACAGTTTTAGGTGGGTTCCGAACCACAAGGAAGAGATTTTACAGCTCATGATTCATATTCAGAGGAGTTGACTCAAGCGGTCACGGTCACCCTTCCAACAGGAGTTGCAGGCGCATGATTCTTAACTTATAACTAAGCGATAGCATATCAGCGCGACCACTGAGTCAAACCGCTCCCCGAAATTGATCAGAATAAATTTTATTAAAATAAATAAAAAGTTTGGCAATTCAATAACTTGCTACTTGTTATACAGTGTGATTTTTTAGTCCTGTTGTCTACTTTTGATCAATTTTTAAAACTTTTGGTTGTTATTTATTGAAGTTTTTCGGTTTATCGTTTAATAGTTTGACACCTTGTGAGACCGGACTCCCCTGTCTAATATTTCATCGTCAGAGACTGTTACTTGCTGGAGATTATTCAGTTGAAATAAAAATGACGGGGTTAGAATACAAGGGGTCCAAGTGACATATTGTGAGTTTTCAGAAAATTGAGCCTAAAGTTTACTTACAACCATTAATTAATTCTTCATTCATGAAATGAATATAGAAATGATATTCACCTGTTCCTATAACCATTCAGTGTACTTTTACCAAATCAAACGTACAGTTTCATGTCTCAAATTGCTCTCCTTCCTCAATTATCAGCTAAATAGTGATAAGAAGTATCACTTGTATTCCTTAATTACCAAACAAAACTCTATTGTCTAGCTACACATAAATCTATTAAATTTACCAGCAATTCAACAATGATTAATGACCTCATTGCAATATTATCTGATTCGCTAATATTGGTTCTTGGGGTATCTTTTGCTTGGTGACATGGCTTGATCAAGGTTAAATTTGATTTAATGGATACGAGCAACAGTTGAACTGTAAACAACTATCCTATCATCCCACCTCACCTTTTTTCCTAATCCTTTATTTTCCCTCTCAAGGATTGAAAGCCTTCCTAGTACATGGGTAACCATAGTTGGAAGAGCTTCAATCCCACCCCTTTACACCATATTCTGAATTAGCATCTTGTACGGACATTTTTGTTTTTTTTTTGTACTAATTTTGCTAGTTGTTTATTCTTGTTGTAATTTAATATTACTTGTATTTTATGTATGTGTGTAAAGGAAAATAAATTGAAATTGAAATTGAAAATTGAAAACAAGGGATCCAAGTCACTTGGAACCCTTGTTTAATCAAATAAACAGCTGTTTGAAAATGTAGTTTGAAAATTTTACACTAGATGTCGGCACTGATCAGACTTACGCTTATACCTCTTGTACACTAGATTTTTACCAATTTCAGCTATCGATTACTGTAGCTAACTCAAAAAAGTGAAGAATGTCACTTGGACCCCTTGTATTCTGACCCCCTCAAATGTATATTTGTTAGGCTGGCCACTAACGGTAGGATGACGGCACGATACACATGACGTCATACATTGTTGTGTTATTGCAGCGAAAGGCTTTGACCAAAAGTTCAGGTTTTTGTATCTTCGATTTTTGGTTTTTATTTTTTTCTTCGCTGCTCAAAGTTAAATTATTCTTGTATCATTATAATTTATAATTTTCCAGTGTTTTATTTATTGTTATTGGTTATAATTTATTCAATTTTAGAAGCCTCTCGCTGATGACAAGACATGCATGATGAACATGTGTCGTGTCATAGACCCTCTAATACAAGGCCCCGGCCTAAGATATTGCAACGTCACAGTCTAGGCCTAGAATCTAAAGGTGCGTACAGATATACGCGCCGCGAACATGAGCAATTCACTTTCAGTCAGTTGACTATATCTGTATTTTTACAGAAAATATACATATATAAAAAGTTTGGCATCAGCTGATTAAAAGTGAATTGCTCATGCCTCATGTTCGCGGCGCGTATATCTGTAAGCACCTTAATACATGATTGGTGAAAAAGATTCAAAAAAATACCAGCTGATCGTTTTCACCAATCATGTATTAAGGTGCGTACAGATATAAGCGCCGCGAACATGAGCATTCACCTTAATCAGCTGATGCCAAGCTTTTTATATATGTATCTTACCGTTTCTGTAAAAATATAGATGTAGTCAGATGACTGAAAGTGAATTGCTCATGTTCGCGGCGCGTATATCTGTACGCACCTTAGATTCTAGGCCTACACTGCGACGTTGCAATATCTTAGACCGGGCCTTGTATTAGAGGTGGCTCTATGGTCGTGCATGTACACACATGTCAATCATGCATGTCCTACTGTTGGTAACCTGTCTATTATAAGCTCCACATTCTTTGTGTCCTGAAATAACACAACACTTCTCAAAACGTTGATCGATTGATAAGAAATAAATAATATTCTATAATATTTAGAGCACATTGTTTCCAGCCGCCAAAAATATGACAGCCTTGATGAAAAACAGATAGTTCACTGATAATTTTGATCATTCAGAAACATTAATTTTAGCAAATAACTTTATCTATAAACAAATTGCTTACAAAGAAGTAGATTGAGAGCATGCAGCAAAATATTGAAACACACAAAAATAGGGCAAAAAGTGGGTTCATCCAAATCCAAATATACATAAAAATCGATGCAAATAAATTGAATTCAGGTATCTTTAACGAGAACATACACATAAACCAGGTTATCATGACAAACAGAATTGGTTGATTCAGTAGGACTTTTATATGCAAAAAGGACATTCAGCTAAACTCATAAATGTAAGCATAATTTTTTCATGACCCGGTTTTCAAACAAGAGCACCTAAATTTCCATTCAAGCGCTTTAAAATCCCTTCCCCATCCAAAGGTTCACATTTTCTAGCACACATACAAACGTCTCCCCCAAACAATAATGCCATGGATTGAACAATATACAGAGTATTGAAATACATGAAATAAACCCGAATAAACGTCTAGAGTACGGAATAATGGATGAACATAGAACATTGATTGCACATGCCGAATTATGTCTTACAAGCATTAAACGTCATGTACATTTTCAGGACATAGAAGTGAACGATATAAACATTGACATGCGGTGTATTTATGGAACGTAACCCCCTTACTTTTCAACTTTCAACGTTCCACATTTTCGAAATTTCAAAAATGTCATACTTCCCAATTTTATCAATGAAGAGTACAAGTTTGGATCAAAACTGTGTATTTTTGGCCCACACAATGTTGACATGCGATGCAATAATTTTAGCCCCATAACAATACATTGACCAAGACTTTTCATATTTAAAAAAAATTGGATAACTTTTTTAATGGAGTTTGAAAACAATACCGGGTGTTTCAAAAATTGATAGAATAGAATAACTTTTATTTTTGATGACGTGGCGAAGTTTGGACAGTAATTTCTTCTCTACCAGTTAACCACGTCAATGAATAACAGGTTAGAATAGTTACTACATCAAATCATAAAGAAAATATAGCATAACTAGATATCACATGGTATAGGTAATTTATGTTCCAAATTTCAAGCCGATTTTTCTTAACTCGAGCCGATTAATTAAAAAAGTTTAAATAATTTTTAAAAATACTCAGATTTATATTCTCATTTACAATATAATCTTGTTATATTCTTTTTTTCTTATGGATAGTTCAATAATTATTATTTCAGTTATATATGTATATTCATCTAAAAATGAATTTTTAGCTATTAATCAAATACACACATTAGTGTATAAGCCAGTATATATTGTAATCTGCATGAATAATGCACTCAATCAGTCAATATTGGGCCGTTCCTACACTCTCACCTGTAATAACAGGTAATAATTGTCAGTAAGTAATAAGTCAGACAGTAATAACTGTCTGTTATTACTGTTTTGTTGAGGTGAGAGTGTAGTAACGGCACAATATTGACTGATTGATTGAGTGCATTATTCATGCAGATTACAATATATTATACTGGCTTATACACTAATGTGTATTTCATTAATAGCTTAAAATACATTTTAGATGAATATACATAATATAACCTGAAATAATAATTATTGAACTGTCCATAAGAAAAAAAAGAATGTAACAAGATAATATTGTAAATAAAAATATAAATCTGAGTACCTTTTTTAAATTATTTCGATTAATTTAAAGACTTATCAATCAAGGCTTGATATGGCATTAGTAGCCGAAACATCGAAATAATTTTAAAATGATTCTCAGATTTATAATTATTTTATTTATATTCAAAAGTAGCCATAAAAATAAAAGACGTAGATAATATTGTTTTGGCTAAGTTTTGTTAGTTTGTAAGTTATTGTGATGGCTAAGTTTTTATTATATCAATGTCCATTCTTTGGAAAGAATATTCAAATATCCTTCCAGTGACACTCTACCAAAAGTATGAGAGACTACCAGCGTCAAAAATAGCTTAAGGCTGTAAAAAGGCTAAAAATAAACTTTCTACTTGTGATATTTTTCAAAGTTTTACGATTTGTATATATCATCAAGCTATCAAAATGAAAAAGTTTTCTCAGGAAAAAATTTTTTCCGATCATTACTTTTTGAGCGACTGAAGTTTGAATTTTTGGGACAGAACATTTCAAATTCGGTACGATACAAAATCCATGAGATTCAGAGGATGGATTCTTCATGGTATTGTTGATCTAGTATAGCAAAAATTTTCTGAGAATATCAATTTTTGAGAAAGTTATTCAATTTACCAAGAATAACCAAAAATAACTCGACTAAAAGTTATTTTTAGTAAATTGAATAACCATCTTCAAAATTGATATTTTCAGAGAATTTTTGTTTTACTAGATTAACAATACCGTGAAGAATCTATCCTCTTAATCTCATGGATTTATCTCTTACCGAATTTGAAATGTTCTGTCCCAAAAATTTGAACTTTAGGCGCTCATATCTCAAAAATTAATGATCAGAAAAAAATGTTATCCTGAGAAAACTTTTTCACTTTGATAGTTTGATGATATACAAATCAAAAAACTTTGAAAAATATCACGAGTAAAAAGTTTATTTTAGCCTTTGCAAAGCCTCAAGGAAAAATAACTACTGGATTATTGGCTCTAGTTAACAGTGAAATTCAGAATATAAACGCCCTATGCCATAGGGCATAGATATTATCTTCTTATGGTATATTTTTCCTACGTTAAAACTTACAGCCTAATGTAATAAATAATATAGCCTAGTAACATGTTGAATAATAACTATTAGGACTACTGGCTTCTGTTAACAGTGGAATTTAGAATTAGAACATGAACGCCCTATGCCGTGGGATATCATCTTATGCTATATTTTCTCTATGATCAAACTGTAATAAATGTTGAAACCCCGTCATTAGTTTTGAAACACCGGGTATTTCGGCCGTACACTAACATCAAGATCGGAAAGCACAGAAGAGAGACATCTCTACTGACCTGTAAGTTTAGCAGGTCTATTGTAGTAGGATCCCCATTGCTACTTGGCTTTCTTACTGGATCAGAGGGGTTTTCGTCCTGAGGCTTTGCTAGCCTAAGACCAACGTAGGCGTTGTCTCCACCCTGCCTTCTCAACTCATAGTCTAGCTCCTGAATGTAACAGAAAATCCCCACTAAGCGCTCGTCTCACCACTCAATTACTACTACGTTTGTGAAGCGGTTGGAAAGCTGTATCAGTAAGCGAGTGTAACATAACACAGATCCTGCATCATGCAAATCTTCTAATGGTTTCGAATTGTATTCATCTAATGTTACATTAGTTTTTCCGGCACGTAAACGACTATTGTGATTGTGGCTCGTGTACTAATTACTTAAGTGGATTTACTATTCCGTCTGATAGCAACTGATAAAAAACAAGTTACTAAAGTGATTGTGGCTCGAGTACTTACTGAAGTGGATTTACTATTCCGTATGATAACAACTGATGAAAAATGAGTTACTAAGAGCTCTGAGAGAAAGGTTTGGAGAGAATAACTCTAAAAGAGACACCAGATATATTCTAATTCAAACATGTTGAGGATTCAAAAAAAATGTAGATTTTGAAAATTCAACATTTAAAAATGTTTCAGATTTTTTAAATAAGTGCAATATTTTTCTCAAGTTTTTAATTTATTGTGATGCATTCTGTTATTTATTTAGGGTATTACGTCAAAATTTAAAATTTTTAAATAATTATTCCTGGGCCAAAAATCAAGTGACGAAGCAGTGTGTGATTACATAACCTTAACTTTTGGACAACATAAACATTCTATCAAAATTTTTGGAGAGAAATAGTACAGGATCAGCCTAGTTTTTCCTCCAAGTCATATAAATTATATATTCTATAATGTCACAGTAAGCCTGGTTTCACCAAGCTCGATCAAGACAAAGGCCCGGTTGCACAAAAGCCTGTTAAATTCTAACCGTGATTAACTTCACGAGAAACAATCAGTTAGGGCGTTTTTGATGGGTTTTCTGATTAACAATCAATCTGATTAATAACAATCTCAGAAACAATCAGTTAGGGCGTTTTTGATGGGTTTTCTGATTAACAATCAATCTGATTAATAACAATCTCAGAAACAATCAGTTAGGGCGTTTTTGATGGCTTCTCTGATTAGTTTTCGTGGAATTAATTTAACCGGCTTTTGAGCAACCGGCACTAAGCCTGATACTTTTCAAATTACCACCTAGAACGTGGTCAGATCACAACTAGTGCACTTGCTCAATAATGCCCGTGCACACTTGTAAAGCATACTCGGCTCGACCTTGTTCAAATGTTTTGACAACGTTTGATGAAACCGGACATAAGTTTATAATAATCCATCATTACTGTATAGACAGCACATTTCAATAGATAAATATAAATTGGCAAAACCTAGTCTAGAGTATTACAATACATTACCCATTATACATGGTGAGGGTGAGTCATATTGAACTTTCCTGTTTTGGAAGGGCGTTACACGAAGAAGGGAAGGAGCAGAAGGGTGGGGATGGTGTCATTAGACGCACCATGACATGCAGTTTTAGTGTGAGCAATGGCTTGGTCGGGACAACATCGTGCGTTCGTAGTTGAAGAGTTTATTAAAAATGGCGGCTCCGTGATCACAGAACAGCGTGCGTTCCGTTTACATTTTGCTATTGGTCGACGTGATCCCATTCCCATAGGACCAACAATCAGAAATTAGGTATCAAATTTTAGAGCAACATCATCAGCATTAAAAACAAGACCAAGAGGCCGAATTAGGACGTCAACGTCAGCGGAAAACGTGGATAGAGTGCGGGCTTCAATTCAACAATCCCCTCGGCGTTCTGTTCGGAAATATGCCGCTTCACTCGGATTATCTTTCAGTAGTGTCCGCAGAATACTGCATAGAGACCTTAAATTTCACCCATACAAGATTCAGGTAGTGCAAGAATTGACAGTAAGAGACTTAGACAAACGAACAAATTCATGCCGCGACATTCAGCAGATCCCCCGCACTGCTGTTTTGATCTTCAGTGATGAGGCACATTTTCACCTCACTGGAACTGTTAACAAACAGCATTTTCGATACTGGGTTGAGAATAACCCACGAAACCTTCACGAACGACCACTCCACAGCCCTTGAGTGACAGTATGGTGCGCTATTGCAGAGTTTGTTGTCTGATGTCCCCATTTTTTTTTTCAAGAAGATGGTCAAGTCGCACGCTGTGTTGTGATCACGGAGCCGCCATTTTTAATAAACTCTTCAACTACGAACGCACGATGTTGTCCCGACCAAGCCATTGCTCACACTAAAACTGCATGTCATGACACGTCTAATGACACCATCCCCACCCTTCTGCTCCTTCCCTTCTTCGTGCAACGCCCTTCCAAAACTCAACCAAACTATGACTCACCCTGTACTAAATTACTCACTGTACTAGAGCAAGTGCAGTATTAAATTCGAAATGTAGACTGGATTCAAAACTGTGGAGGGTTCTTCTTGATGTCTTTCTAAAGTCTCAGAACTGTAGAGTTCTTTTTCAATTTATTTTTAGTAAAATTGAAACCTAAACTTCTTTTTTAATTCAACTATTAGATTGAAAAATATAAAAATGTAGAGTGATTGTAAAATACTTGATGAGATTTTTATGAATATATTACTATGCATCTGATTGAATGGACGTAATAGGTGATTTTACTATGCATCAAAGAAAGAAAAGAGGGGTTTGTTCAAGCCAGATGTTTATAACAAGCTTTAATTCACTTGTATTGTGAGGGTTGGTTTCATCCTACTTCATCCACAATAAGTTTTAAGTGGCGGGCATCAGTGATAATCGTAAGATTCGATAGCATGCAAATCTACAAGATAGATTAGATTATTTACTTTCAAGAATAGATTTGAAATTAATTGGAAAAAAGGCAGCTATTATGGTCGGTAGCGGGACTAAAATGCTAGTAATCAAGTGAGGATGAGTTGCAATCTGAATGCACCTAATTCTGAAGCATCTACAGAGAAAGCAAGGGAAAAGTGAGCTAGACTGAGCTAATAACACAATTCTATTTATTTGTAAGGGCATAGCTGAAGATCAACTAACAACGGAGTGTCAAGCTAATATGGAGTTACTTTGGGTATTTATAAAAATGTGAATTGATAGTATCATTTGACAGTTATTCTAATTCTGAGTTCTCATATCATGTCAGAGGCCCTGAAATTGATGAGTTGCGACCTGAAAACTCTGACACCAGACCTGAGCCAGCAAGGTCACTCGATATTATTATTATCTAAGTTCTCATAATTTATACTAGAAAACTGATCGAATTTATTTAGGATTATTCACATAAAATTCAAATTACATTTCATGGCAACCCTATTAATTCACTTTCATAGTATGACAAATCGCCTGTCTATTCGTCCTACTAGATTCTACCATAGAGAAACAATAGCGTAAGTAGATATCCCATGGTATAGGGAATTTATGTCGCAACTTTTACTGTTATCTCAAGCCGATTACTGTCGATTAATGTCAATTTTTACTGTTTTGTTGGGGTGAGAGAGTGGGATCGGCACAATTTGAGAGACTACCAGCGTCACACAGCTGCATGGGAAAGAACTACGTGAACTATCGGCTTGGGATAACAGTAAAAGTTGCGACATAAACGCCCTATACCTTGGGATATCTACTTACGCTTTCGTTTCTTTATGATTCTACCGAGACACACGAGGCGTTTTTTCAGACGATTCGCCACGGCACGACAGGAAATAAAGCCCTCCGATTGGCTGATTGTCGCCAACCCAGTTGTCATTCATCTTGGTTTGTTTTTCAGATTTAATTGGTTGGTTTGTTTTTCAGATTTATTTCAACAGTTTTGCAGGTTTGACGTCAGGTGAGATCGGACTCCCCAAATCCTCTTAGATCCAATCCCCTTTGTTTTCAGTCACTTCTCAATTCTGTCACATAAATTTCAGTTGAACGCACTGAAATCATTGAATACTGCTCGGTTAAGATCAACCTCTGCCATTTGGGAAGTTTTCGAAGTTTGAGATTATTTGTTTCTTCGCTTATTATTATAATACGGCAATCGTAAAACTCTTCACTCTTTTAGAAAAGCTATAGTGAGGTCCACGTTACAATGGCAGTAGATAAAGATAGGAGAACAACGTTGCCGATCCTCTGTTACAGGTACAGATGTACAGGTTTATTGATGTAATATTAAAACTCAACTCACACTTACGCGACTCAGGTCGAGAAGAGACTCGACTCTAGTGGAGAGCATGTGTTTCCAAGTGGTGACACTCAGACCAGTCAATTCTAGTCTCCGCGACGTCACCATTTGAAATCACATGCTCTCGACTAGAGTCGAGTCTCTTCTCGACTTGAGTCGCGTAAGTGTGAGTTGATCCATAGAGAAAAAATAGCGTTAGTTTATGCTATCGTTTCTCTATGGTTGAGCCTAACTGTTCATTCTTGTTTAAAATAACCAATTATATTTTATTAAGCGAGAAATTATATTTTCTAATAATTTCATGATGAATTTCCATAATATATGTTAATTCTACATTGTTGAAAGACGATCTGGCAACAGAATAAAGAGAGAAAGAGATAGCGCTATCCGCTTTGCTGAATGGTAGACAAGGATAGCAATACCATTGCTAATCAAACACTGTCTTTATAACGTGGACCTCACTATCAACATATCACTATCAACTGATTGGGGATCACAATCTACATATTTTATCTTCAATTAAAGTTCCTACTGCAAAAGCAGAACTAAATTGCAAAAAAAAGCTTCAGAGCACTAAATCAGTTACTCTATAGTTTCTCTATACCAGTCTACGGGCTGAATGTAGGCAAATTTTACCTATTAGTGTGGAATAAGAACTATTAATATTTATAGTATTTGAGAAGAAATTACCTGAAACTGTTGCGAGCTATTCTGTTTATTATCACTCGGCTTGAAAAAGTCCTCAAGAACTTTACGCGTTTCAGAGAATTCGTAAAGGTAATCGAAAGTCGTCCGTGTTTCGTTCATTAGAGAATGCGATGGACTCTGCTCATCGTTGGCTCCTTCACCATCGTCAGAGACAACCCTCTAAAATTAAAAACAACAATTGCATTTGAATTATTAAAATCTATGAAAGTGAATATTATCAAGCGTTTGAAAGTTGATGAATCAAGTTTCAGAATACATATTATTAAAATCTATGGAAGTCGATGAATCAAGTTTGAACCTGGACTTCCAACACCAGGACTGCAACAACCTCGTTTAAAATATGATGAAAATTTGACACTTGATAATGGCGAGAATCGACCGAAACTAGTCTTAGATGATATGAAAAAGGTACCTACTACCCAAGAAAAAAGATAGCATAATAAGATATACCATGGTATTATGTTCCAAATTTCACTGTCAACTCAAGCCGATAGTCCTAGTTGTTGTTTTTCGTGAAGCTACGTGACGCTGGGAGTCTTTCATACTGTGCCGTTGATACACTCTCATCCCAACAAAACAGTAATCATAGACAATAGCCGACAGTAATCGGCTTGAGTTAACACAAAACCAGCTTGAAATTTGGATGGTTATTCAGCTGTAACTTACTAATAGTGGGTAGGTTTGTGATTTTGAATTCAAATTTTTTAATTAAGTGCAATATTACTCAAGTTTTTTTTTCATTGTGATACAATCTGTGATTCATTTGAAGTATTATGTCAACCTTCGAAATTCAAAATCTTCAAATAATGTATATATTTTATACAGCTGTGCTGAATAATAAGTTCTATTTTTCCGGCTCTAAATTTTTTTAAATTACGTGAAAATGTTTCAATTATCAGTGATTCGAGTGTAATATTTTTGTTTCCTATCCAGTTTCTCAACCTTCAAAATTCTTAGTTTTAGTTGTTTTTGAGTGAAAAAGAACTAAATTTCAGAAAAGTGGAATCATAACCTCATTTCGGACTTTTAAATTATTATCTAAATTTGGGAGAGAAATAGTACAAGTATCCTTAGTTTTTCTCTCCCATTCAGTGCTTCTTGTAAAAATTATAATAATAAAAATAATAATAATAAATAATAAATTATTCCTGGACCAAAAATCAAGTGACGAAGCAATGTGTGTCATAATCATAACCTCAACCTTTGGACAACATTCACTTTTTATTCGAGAGAATATACAGGCTCAGCCCAGTTTATACTTCAATGTCATAATTTAATTGTGATTGTAGTATTTTGTACAATGCATGAATGAATAAATATCTCAAAATTAAATACATATACTATGGGATATCTTATGCTATCTTTTCTCTGTGCTACTAATTCTTTGTAATTAATCTTTCAAGTAACCCTATCAAAATAAATGAATAAAAACACAAATATGTTGTCAAATTCTACACTGTTTTATTTAGTACACGACCAAGGTTTCGTGATCACACCGGTCACATTTTCAAGTTGACTAAAGCTTGTTCAATGTTCAATGTTTACCTTAACCTTTTAGCTTAAGTCAACTTGAAAACGTGACCGGTGTGCTCACAAAACCTTGGTCGTGTACTAAATAAAACAGTGTAGAATTTGACAACATATTTGTGTTTTTATTCAATTATGGAACGGTTCTACAATATTGACAATGACTCAGTCGAACCTATCAAAATACTTGAATTATTGCATCATGTAATATAGGCTAATCAATATTGAGTTATTTAGGTATTTTAGTTATTTTTATTTAGTTATTTTAGGTATTTTTTTATTTAGTTATTTATTTATCAAGTTACCTGAGGGAATCCAGGGCGGGGCATATAAACAGATGGCGAGGCAAGCAGGCTATGCGCACTGGGAAGAACTGGGTTGTCCTGAGGTCGAGGCCCATATCTTCTGGGAGAGCCCTCGTATTCGGCAATCGGCAATCCTCCAATCACACGCGTCACTTTGCTGTCGGCTCGCTCTCTCTCTGGCGAAATTGACTCACCGTCTGACACTGAGTTCGATACCTGAAAAGAAATTGGAAATTCGAAAAAAATCGAAATTGGAAGACATGCTTTGCAGAATTCAATTCAAGGTATGAAGATGATTCTTTGAAGTTCGTTGAGTCATTCTTCAAAAGAAAGTGATTCATTTCGATTAAAATTCATTTTATTTTGAGAAAGTGTACAGTAGGTACAAAGAATTCCCCTGAATATTACTCCTCTAACGGTGCGTGCAGACTTATGCGCCACGAACCACTACCTCCGTAAACAAAGCCATTGTGCATGACAGGTGGTTGATGGTAACGTCAGCACAGGTAGGGCTCCTATACCCTTGGACCAGTTATAGAATAGACACGCCCCATTGTATATTCATACTGAAAGTCGATGAAGCCAACATCTACTGCCATATCGCCCCATCGTGACGTCAGCATCGTATAGAAAACTTTCCTGTATAGTTTGTTTACATTGTTTTCCATAGCAGATTGTGTCTAATTCAGATGGAAGTAAATTATTAAAAAACTAAAATTATATAATTGAATGAAAAAGACTAAGAAATTGTCAAAAAAACCACTGATTTATAGTATAGTATAGTAAATCAGTGTTTTTTGACAATTTCTTAGTCTTTTTCATTCAATATGAATAATTACCACAATATCTACTTCTCAACTACACAAAAAGTGAAAATTATAATATTAAGAACTTATAATTATTTTATAATGCTGACGTCACGATGGGGCGATATGGCAGTAGACGTTGGCTTCATCGACTTTCAGTATGAATATACAATGGGGCGTGTCTATTCTATAACTGGTCTAAGCCTACATCAATAAAAACAGTAGCTGATATAGATCAGCTGGAACAAACAAATTTTTATTGGTGTGGTAGCCCTACTTGTGCTGACGTCACCAGAATGCACTGTGGCTTTGTTTACGGTGGTACTGCACGAACACGCGCTTTTCGATTTTCATCAGCTGATACTTATACAACAAAATTTATATAATAATTATTCTATTTTTATGTTAACCTTTTTTTTATAAGGAGATTGCATTTTACAACACAAAGTTTTCCCCGGAGCAAAGCACGGGTTACCTGCTAGTGGAGAATAAAGTCTGAAGGTGGTGAGTATGAAATAAACCACACTTGAAATGAGCGTTAGTACCTTGAAAAAATGGGCAGGAGGAACACTGCAATGGTAGTTGCCCCCGGGGGGACTGGGAGTGCTGCCTCCAGACGAGATGCCGCCCCCAGACGGGACCCCTCTTCCCCTGCCTCGCCCCCGACCAGTCCAATTCTCTTCTATGTCATCGAACACCACTGAACCGCCTCCAGACACTAAAACACAACCATATAACACAGCTCATTGATGTGAAAAAATCCTATCAATAGTTATAGAATATCAAATTATGAAGAGTGATTATAAAAAGACTTTACAACTTTGAAAGCACATAAATATTCATTGAAATTACTTACAGAATTGAGAAAGGTGTCATTTTGTTACAAAACACTTCAAGTTCAAGGAGTGGGTGTTATTTAGGTTCCAGGTGACAGCCTTTGCTAATGCGACATACATCCCACCGATAATCGATTTCTTATAGGAGTGGCCGTAGTCGAGTGGATCAGATGCTGCTTCATGATTCAGAGGCCCCGGGTTCAAATCCCGGCCCGGGCAAGATATTTTCTCGGGCCACTCCCGTGTTTCGGATGGACACGTTAAGCCGTCGGTCCCGGCTGCCTAAAAAGCAAGCAGTCGTTAGGTCATGTCAGAGGCCCTGAAATTGATCAGTTGCGACCTGAAAACTCTGACACCAGACCTGAGCCAGCCAGGTCACTCGATATTATTATTATTATGATTATCGATTTCTTGCCACACTCGTACCAGCATATCAGGCGTAACTTGTGCAACCGCAGCGATCCGAATGTGATCCGATTTCGGAGGTCAGTAAGATTGTCTGGTAGAGGTGAAGCATAAACCTTATCCTTAATGAAGCTCCACAGGAAGAAATCCATCGATGTTAAATCCGGTGAGCGAGGTGGCCATGCAATTGGTCGTACATGGTAAATCCAGCGAAGTTGAAAGAAATTGTCAAGAAAATCCCGAGCTTTTTCATAAAAATGAGCTGGTGCACCGTCATGCTGAAAGTGAAAGGGCACTTGTTCAGCATGACGGTGCAACACCTCAATTCCACGGAGAAGTTTGGTATTTTCTAGACATTAGAAAAAAAGCTGGTATGAGTGTAGCAAGAAATCGATTATTTGTGGGATGTACGTCGCATTACCAACGGCTGTCACATCGAACCAAAATAACACCCACGTCTTGAAATTGAAGTGTTTTGTAACAAAATGAAACCTTTCTCAATTCTGTAAGTAATTTCAAGGAAATATCTATGTGCTTTCAAAGTTGTCAAGTCCTTTTATATCACCCTATATTTAGAATAAGTTTGGAGAATAGTAATAATCATAATAGTGGTCTTTTATAATCACCCTATATTTAGATAAGTTTGGAGAATAGTAATAATCATAATAGTGGTCTTTTATAATCACCCTATATTTAGAATAAGTATGGAGAATAGTAATAACATAATAGTGGTCTTTTATAATCACCCTATATTTAGAATAAGTTTGGAGAATAGTAATAATCATAATAGTGGTCTTTTATAATCACCTATATTTAGAATAAGTATGGAGAATAGTAATAATCATAATAGTGGTCTTTTATAATCACCCTATATTTAGAATAAGTTTGGAGAATATAATAATCATAATAGTGGTCTTTTATAATCACCCTATATTTAGAATAAGTTTGGAGAATAGTAATAATCATAATAGTGGTCTTTTATAATCAGCCTATATTTAGAATAAGTTTGAGAATAGTAATAATCATAATAGTGGTCTTTTATAATCAACCTATATTTAGAATAAGTTTGGAGAATAGTAATAATCATAATAGTGTCTTTTATAACAACTATATTTAGAATAAGTTTGGAGAATAGTAATAATCATAATAGTGGTCTTTTATAATCACCCTATATTTAGAATAAGTTTGGAGAATAGTAATAATCATAATAGTGGTCTTTTATAATCACCTATATTAGAATAAGTTTGGAGATAGTAATAATCATAATAGTGGTCTTTTATAATCACCCTATATTAGAATAAGTTTGGAGAAAGTAATAATCATAATAGTGGTCTTTTATAATCAGCCTATATTTAGAATAAGTTTGGAGAATAGTAATAATCATAATAGTGGTCTTTTATAATCACCCTATATTTAGAATAAGTTTGGAGAATAGTAATAATCATAATAGTGGTCTTTTATAATCACCCTATTTTAGAATAAGTTTGGAGAATAGTAATAATAATAGTGGTCTTTTATAATCACCCTATATTTAGAATAAGTTTGGAGAATAGTAATAATCATAATAGTGGTCTTTTATAATCAGCCTATATTTAGAATAAGTTTGGAGAATAGTAATAATCATAATAGTGGTCTTTTATAATCACCCTATATTTAGAATAAGTTTGGAGAATAGTAATAATCATAATAGTGGTCTTTTATAATCACCCTATATTTAGAATAAGTTTGGAGAATAGTAATATCATAATAGTGGTCTTTTATAATCACCCTATATTTAGAATAAGTTTGGAGAATAGTAATAATCATAATAGTGGTCTTTTATAATCAGCCTATATTTAGAATAAGTTTGGAGAATAGTAATAATCATAATAGTGGTCTTTTATAATCACCCTATATTTAGAATAAGTTTGGAGAATAGTAATAATCATAATAGTGGTCTTTTATAATCAACCTATATTTAGAATAAGTTTGGAGAATAGTAATAATCATAATAGTGGTCTTTTATAATCACCCTATATTTAGAATAAGTTTGGAGAATAGTAATAATCATAATAGTGGTCTTTTATAATCACCCTATATTTAGAATAAGTTTGGAGAATAGTAATAATCATAATAGTGGTCTTTTTAATCAGCCTATATTTAGAATAAGTTTGGAGAATAGTAATAATCATAATAGTGGTCTTTTATAATCACCCTATATTTAGAATAAGTTTGGAGAATAGTAATAATCATAATAGTGGTCTTTTATAATCACCCTAATTTAGAATAAGTTTGGAGAATAGTAATAATCATAATAGTGGTCTTTTATAATCACCCTATATTAGAATAAGTTGGAGAATAGTATAATCATAATTAATAGTGGTCTTTTATAATCACCCTATATTTAGAATAAGTTTGGAGAATAGTGATAATCATAATAGTGTCTTTTATAACACCCTATATTTAGAATAAGTTTGGAGAATAGTAATAATCATAATAGTGGTCTTTTATAATCAGCCTATATTTAGAATAAGTTTGGAGAATAGTAATAATCATAATAGTGGTCTTTTATAATCAACCTATATTTAGAATAAATTCGAGAATAGTAATAATCATAATAGTGGTCTTTTATAATCACCCTATATTTAGAATAAGTTTGGAGAATAGTAATAATCATAATAGTGGTCTTTTATAATCACCCTATATTTAGAATAAGTTTGGAGAATAGTAATAATCATAATAGTGGTCTTTTATAATCAGCCTATATTTAGAATAAGTTTGGAGAATAGTAATAATCATAATAGTGGTCTTTCATAATCACCCTATATTAGAATAAGTTTGGAGAATAGTAATAATCATAATAGTGGTCTTTTATAATCACCCTATATTTAGAATAAGTTTGGAGAATAGTGATAATCATAATAGTGGTCTTTTATAATCAACCTATATTTAGAATAAGTTTGGAGAATAGTAATAATCATAATTGTGGTCTTTTATAATCACCCTTATTTAGAATAAGTTGGAGAATAGTAATAATCATAATAGTGGTCTTTTATAATCACCCTATATTTAGAATAAGTTTGGAGAATAGTAATAATCATAATAGTGGTCTTTTATAATCCTATATTTAGAATAAGTTTGGAGAATAGTTAATAATCATAATAGTGGTCTTTTATAATCACCCTATATTTAGAATAAGTTTGGAGAATAGTAATAATCATATAGTGGTCTTTTATAATCAACCTATATTTAGAATAAGTTTGGAGAATATAATAATCATAATAGTGGTCTTTTATAATCACCCTATATTTAGAATAAGTTTGGAGAATAGTAATAATCATAATAGTGGTCTTTTATAATCACCCTATATTTAGAATAAGTTTGGAGAATAGTAATAATCATAATAGTGGTCTTTTATAATCACCTATATTTAGAATAAGTTTGGAGAATAGTAATAATCATAATAGTGGTCTTTTATAATCACCCTATATTTAGAATAAGTTTGGAGAATAGTAATAATCATAATAGTGGTCTTTTATAATCACCCTATATTTAGAATAAGTTTGGAGAATATAATAATCATAATAGTGGTCTTTTATAATCACCCTATATTTAGAATAAGTTTGGAGAATAGTAATAATCATAATAGTGGTCTTTTATAATCACCCTATATTTAGAATAAGTTTGGAGAATAGTAATAATCATAATAGTGGCTTTTATAATCACCCTATATTTAGAATAAGTTTGGAGAATAGTATAATCATAATGTGGTCTTTTATAATCACCCTATATTTAGAATAAGTTTGGAGAATAGTAATAATCATAATAGTGGTCTTTTATAATCACCCTATATTTAGAATAAGTTTGAGAATAGTAATAATCATAATAGTGGTCTTTTATAATCACCCTATATTTAGAATAAGTTTGGAGAATAGTAATAATCATAATAGTGGTCTTTTATAATCACCCTATATTTAGAATAAGTTTGGAGAATAGTATAATCATAATAGTGGTTCTTTTATAATCACCCTATATTTAGAATAAGTTTGGAGAATAGTAATAATCATAATAGTGGTCTTTTATAATCACCCTATATTTAGAATAAGTTTGGAGAATAGTAATAATCATAATAGTGGTCTTTTATAATCACCCTATATTTAGAATAAGTTTGGAGAATAGTAATAATCATAATTGTGGTCTTTTATAATCACCCTATATTTAGAATAAGTTTGGAGAATAGTAATAATCATAATAGTGGTCTTTTATAATCACCCTATATTTAGAATAAGTTTGGAGGAATAGTAATATCATATAGTGGTCTTTTATAATCACCCTATATTTAGAATAAGTTTGGAGAATAGTAATAATCATAATAGTGGTCCTTTTATAATCACCCTATATTTAGAATAAGTTTGGAGAATAGTAATAATCATAATAGTGGTCTTTTATAATCACCTATATTAGAATAAGTTTGGAGAATAGTAATAATCAAATAGTGGTCTTTTATAATCACCCTATATTTAGAATAAGTTTGGAGAATAGTAATAATCATAATAGTGGTCTTTTATAATCACCCTATATTTAGAATAGTTTGGAGAATAGTAATAATCATAATAGTGGTTCTTTTATAATCACCCTATATTAGAATAAGTATGGAGAATAGTAATAATCATAATAGTGGTCTTTTATAATCAACCTATATTTAGAATAAGTATGGAGAATAGTAATAATCATAATAGTGGTCTTTTATAATCACCCTATATTTAGAATAAGTTTGGAGAATAGTAATAATCTTAATAGTGGTCTTTTATAATCACCCTATATTAGAATAAGTTTGGAGAATAGTAATAATCATATAGTGGTCTTTTATAATCACCCTATATTTAGAATAAGTATGGAGATAGTAATAATCATAATAGTGGTCTTTTATAATCAACCTATATTTAGAATAAGTATGGAGAATAGTAATAATCATAATAGTGGTCTTTTATAATCACCCTATATTTAGAATAAGTTTGGAGATAGTAATAATCTTAATAGTGATGATATATTGTATGATGTGAAAAATTGAATCAATAGTTATTTTATATCAAATTATATATTTAGAATAGTTTGAAGAATAGTACTAATGATAGTAGTGTTAATAGTTATTATCTAGGTACTGTAAATATACTGTATTAATTACAGTTATGCTGGTATGGATTATGTTGGTACTGTATTATCATAGAGGAACAATAGCGTAAGAAGATATCCCATGGTATAGGGCGTTTATGTCACACTTTTACTGTTATCTCAAGCCGATTATTGTCGATTTTTACATGTTTTGACCGGGTAAGAGTGTATGAACGGCACAATTTGAGAGACTACTAGCGTCATAAAGCTTCACGGGAAAGAACTACGTGGACTATCAGCTTGAGATAACAGTAAAAGTTGCGACATAAACGCCCTATACCATGGGATATCTACTTATGCTATTGGTTCTCTATGGTATTATGTAGGTAGGTTCATTTATTATAATTAGTTACAATAAATACTAATAGAAAGAACTATTTTATACAAAAATTATATTGAGGATAGAAATTTCAAACAGGACGATGATGTGAACTAAATCAATTTATACGTTCATTCACGAACAGACCATACAATGATTTATCATATTTTCACAGTAAAAACTTACAAGCTTTGTAAATTTGAGATCGTACTCAAATAAATTAAGCACTCGAGAATAACCATTAAAATTGTAGAGAAAACACAACTAAGAATGATTGGAACCACAAGCATGTTGAAATAGGTTTTATCGAATTCGGGAAGTTGTTAACTGGTGCTTAGTATCACTCATCATAACGCTTTAATGGTTAAGTTGAATTTATCGAAATAATTTGATTTAATTATCTAGCTATTTAAAAATTGTTTTCATCATAGTGTAAAAATTGACAATGTTATTCCTGAGTTTTGGCCACTTAAATATTATATCCTATACTATTAAACGAGCAATTTCTGTTTATAAGTTTAGATGTTTATATGTTTGTATTTCACCGCATCTCGAAAACTGCTCTAACAATTCTCATGAAATTCAGAACATAGTAGGTTTATAATATAAAGATTAGATTGCACTAGGTCTAGTCCCTGGAAAAACTCTCTGAAGGACATTAAAAGGATAATTAATCCTTGAAAGAACAGATTTCGTCGTCTGTCGATAACAGAAGATGTGTTCCTGCGTGGGAGATCAGCTGTGTAATCATTCAAACAGCTTATCGTATCTCGCGAGAAATATTATCTAGAAATTTCAATAGACTCTATAAAAAATAATCTGATTTTTTGACATGGCATGTTTTATCACTCTAAATTAGAGTATATCATAATTTTCAACGTTATTCATTATTTTACAGTTTTAAGTGATTAGTGAGTGTTATTTTGTTATTCAATTTGGTTTTTAAACAATAAAAATAAGAACTATTGGTGTTTTTAAATATTTTGAGTGAAAATTGGACATGAATTCAAGTGTATGAAACATAACCTACTTTTTGGACCATTTATAGTGTATAAATCAAAATTCGGGGAAGAAGCAGTTTTGGGCTGTGCCTGTTTGGCCTTCCCCAATCATTTTGAAGAATTGTGCTCTGTTTATCAATAAATAAATAACGAGCGAAGTTCGGTGCCACGATATTAGTTCTAGATGTGTAGATGAGATGCAAACTACAATATCAAGAAACATATACTGTACTTAAGTTCTGTTATTCTTCAGTTTAAACACTTCAATATTTCCACCCTACACAACGACAGAATCATCCATGTAGGGAGTGTATTCATTATTTTGTAAATATGCTTTTTATGAATAGAATAAATTTGATATTTGAAATATTTCATAGTTATAAATCTGCAAATGAGATACAGACTTTCAAGTAGATGGATTAAGTAAAATTCTAGATAAATTTATGATGACGGCGAAACACAGTTTACTTTCAAGATTTTTTACAATGAACATGAATAATTGATGTGAATTATTATTATAATTGATATGAATATTGCGAACAAACTTAAGCTAATGTTGAAATGGAATTTAAGAGACTGAAAAGCACCTTCTACTGGAGCTAACTGAAACTGAAGTAGATGAGCATATTTGGCGAAGATTACCTTTGTTGGAGGCAGTCCTGGCATGCTTCACAGAACGAACCTCCGATGAGAAGACAGTTTCAGTCACTTCATGAGAACCATGGTTCTTCTTCCCTTCACTCGCTCTGAAACAAAAAAATATAGACGCAAATGAAGAAGTGATTCAACAAATGTCACTCTGAAAATTAAAGCAAAATGTAAGCAAATTCGTATTGCTTTTGTTGGTGGGGAGTCCCTTGCGGGAAGGTCCCAAATCGCCGGTATATATCATTTAAGCCGTCAATATTTATTAATTTAATTATCATTCACATGCGCGAGAGGAATTTGGCAGAGGGAGATTGGATGGATAGAGTGAGATGGCATGTGGGATGCGAGAGACGGCTTGAGCTGTAAATTGAACTCGCGATATTTTATATCATTTACAATCAACTTAGGGACAAAGAAACAGACTACAGTCCAAAACTTCTTTTCATCCCAATTTCATAAAATAAATTGTCTAAATAAAGGTTAAATGTGCGACTTTCCAATTCTTCACTAATTTCCACATTGAAACAAAACACAAACACTTGCAACAATTCATTTTGAATTTAGAAAGATTAAGATCCGAATTGATAACAAAATTCCTTCTACTTGGTACTCAAAGCTGTAATAGTACTTTACATAACAAGTCCGGTAACGATAATTTACCGCATAGGTATGATTGTTTCTGCCCGAAACGTAGTTGAGGGCAGAATTATCATACGAATGCGGTAAATACGTTACCGTACAAGTTACGTACAATATTTTTTGTCATACTCATCTGAGAAAGAATAATATTGCTGAGAAACAGAAACCATTACCTGCTGCTGCTCGAGCTACTGCATTCTATAAACATGACCTATCCCGTAGCGCCTAGTTCATAACAGACAGACCCTTCGAGCTCAAATAAAATAATAAAGGCCTAAATTTATAATTTCAGATGAGTTCTTATAACTTGAAACTCCCTAAATGAGTTCTTTAATTATTTGAGTTAGTATATTAATTACTCAGATGTTATCAGGACTCAGTAGAGTCCCAACATACTCGACTGTAAAGAGAACATAAGATCTCTTTACAGTATAGTATGCTGTAATGAAAATCAAATGTTTTCTTGTTCTGCAAACAGCTGTTTACCGGCTTGATTTAATGCATGGAAAACAGCTGCAATTGAGTGAGACAAAAAATAAATATTAATTTGAAAAATTTTGTTCCGAAAATTAAAACAATCTTCTCCACTAGAAGCACAGCTGTTGGCCTTACAACTGTCATACTTCAGCTGGGACCGACAATCTATCTAACAATAAAATCTTTGACAGTGATGAATGCGTTAGTCTAGTTACACACACATCGATTTTTAAACGTCTGACATTTTGTCGTCCTTATAAATCTTATTGGATTGAACATAACTTTTAACTTTTCGAAGTGAGAAGTGAAATCTTAACCTCATTCTTTTTTGAAACTTTAATTTGTAAAGATTTGGGAGAATACAGTTTTGGGACAGTTGTCTTCTCCCAATCATATTATATATTATAATTATGATTTGTGATAGTCAATGGAATAAATAACTTGGCAAAAACGAGATGTGTGCATATACACACCATCATGACAGTGTATGCAGACAGAATAATAGGTATAATGTATGGTTAGAACGGAATCAGTACAGTGCGTCTTATCGCTTTTAGTTCCCCCCACTCTCCCTCTACCTGACTCTGTCTATCTCCGAGGAGAAGGAGAAGGGTACTACCTCCCGGCAGAGCTGGCTGAGACCTCAGTCGTCATCAAAACCGCATCGTTACAACCGCATCAAGTGAGTCAATCAGCTTTTATGTATTTTTCCTCGGTCCTCCATATTTGTAAACCCCTCAAAGTTACCCCACGTTGTTCAATGTATATCTGCACACATCACGTGTTTGCCAAGTTCCGTTCGTTCTGGTAGAATTAGTAAGGACGGCAAAAAGTCGAACGTCCAAAAATCGATGAGTATGTAACTGGCTTCACGACACATTTGAACAAATATACAATCTAAGCATTCATATCTTATCATTTCTATCAGACAGTATCAAATTAATTGTCCACACTGAAGACGACTGTTGATCTTAAGGTGCGTACAGATTTACGCGCCGCGAACACGAGCATTTCACGTTCAATCAGCTGATGCCAAGCTTTTTATATTCGTATATTGCCATTCCTGTACAAATACATTTATAAATTGTTATTTTGACAAGTGATAGTAGCTTAACCTAGATTTTGATTTGGACTGTAGTATAAATTTGAAAAGGGACAGTTTTGGGCATAAGCCTGTTGTGCCTCCTCATATAACCGTAAAAATAATTGTATGACTGAGAAAATGAATAAATAAATATAAACTATAAATTCAATCTTTTTAAAAATTTTCTTGTAAAAGTTAGAATAAAAAATGTCTATATAAAAAAAAATCTTTCGTTACAAATCTTCTATGCTTTTACACTCCAGAGCAAAGCTCGGTCCCCCGATATTGTAGGTATTAATTATGATTAATTATTGCATGGAGTATATAAGACTTGTGAAAATAACAACATACTTGAGTCAAATTTCGATTATGGAATGATTCACAGCACAAATCTAGATGGAATACTTCTATCAGAATGTGAGTATTATTACATGAGATACCAACATGAGAAAATGTAAAAAACTTTTCTCATGTCAGGTTGATAAGTATTATATTACCATAGAGAAAATATAGCATGATTCTATATTTATCTATGGTATTACTTGAAGTATACATTCTAGAAATATATTTACAAGCTTCTCTCTTCCTCATAAATAAATCGAATAGACAAATCCGTTCGATCACAAACTGATCATTCAGATTACGTCGATTATTTATTATTTACGTCGATTATACGTTCCATTATTTCGTTTGAAGAAGCATGTTTCCGTGACATCAGTGATTCTAAATCGTCAGATGCTTTGAAAACGAGAGGTATTATTGAGGATTATTATCCAGTGTCTTTCGATGATAAAATAGCTGCACAGCAGCAATAACAGAGACAAGAATTTGATTAGGAGATATCGATCTCCATGAAAATTCAGGTAGATTGTATCAAATTAATGTATCAAATGGAAAGGGGGAAGCGATGAAAGAAGAGACAGGAGTGAGAAAGCTGAGAGAGAGAGGATGAGGGAGTAACAGATCTTGCAATCCACCTCGACAAAATGAAGACATTCTAGCAAGATGAACCGAATTCGGATTCGGATGAAGAAGAAGCAGATGGGATCAATAGAAGAGAATTAGCAAGCAGATTTGAGAACGGATGAATGGAGTAACCAATGACAGAGTTATCTGTCGAGCTCCACTCGAATATCGAAAAGTTTTGTAGTTTTTTTTTTATTTTTCCATCAACTTCATCTCTACTTGTCCGTTCTCAAAAAACGTAGCGAATAAATTGGGATAGCTGTGCGCGACCTGAATTTCTCTGTCCGTCTCAAGGAATTATAATAATCTGAAGAAGACAGGAATGATGTAGCTCTGGGTCTGGATTAAATTGAATTCGATTAAGCTCATTCGGCTGGAAATGTCTGTTTCGAATCAAGTGGAAATATATATTTTTCATGCAAGATTGAATTAGAGCTCCAGATTTCCTTCCATCATAGATTGAGTGGATATTCAACATGCTAATGAAAGATCTTCGGTGATTTACATGTGTTATCCCAATCACTCTTTCATCATACTACGAGTATAACGTAACATAATTATTTAGTAGATACAGTATAGCCTAAACAAAAATTTCCAGTTCCACGTATTTATTTTATCTAACCAGGGTTTCGAGAAGAAGATGAACAATGAGATTAATGATTATGGGAAATGAGGCCATGTAAACTATTGATTTTTCATACCATTAATTTACTACGTTCTGATATAATGAACATTTTCCCAATTAGAGACTAGTTTAAGTCGAAAAAAGTTTCCTCATAATCTGAAATTAATAACATACAAAAATTTGACCAAACAAGAGAGTTCAAGATTTAGTTTTGTTTTGTTTGTGTAGCTTCCAATAACAGAAACCAATTACAATTATTGTAGAGGCTGTTTCGATGATTCTGATTGGCTCCCAAAGAGTACTTGACTAAGAACGTTCGTAAGAAAAGTAAGTACAACCACAGATACAAAACGTCTGAGGTACGATCCACAGAAAACTGAGTAAATCTCTTCCTCAATTGGATTATAAGTAAATTATTTACAAAAGCTATTCAATTGAATATCAATTTTCGGGATTCTATTTAACGGTGTCATAACAAACTAATTTGAGATTCTCTTTTGTGTAGTAGCCTACGCTTCAAAGATTCACACTATGAACAGATCTATATTTCACGGGGGATTAAAATTTTAGATAAATCTTATCTGAAATCGGTTGCTAATTGAAGAGGAGCTGGAAAATATGATGAAGTTGAAATATTGATATTCAGCTCAGAAGAAACAATATTGAATCTGTATTCTACTAAATAGTTTTAAAACTGAACTATCAAAATAATAATAGGTATTACCTAATAATAGGTATGTATATCTCTCCTTGTTCATCCTAGATTGAAGTTTGTTCATTCTAGTGATAGATTCATACAGAGTATGTGAAAGACCGTCATTGGCATTAGAAACTAAAATATCAAGTTTGAAGAATAATAATTAACTAAGCAAGCTCAGAACAAGTTCAATCAATGCTTTGTGCACGGGGTTAGAAGTGAGTTGGCGTGGTATGAAAGTTTGAAATTGGCAGTTATCGATTCAATGCATGCTCGAAATATAAACAATGCGCTAAGCTAAATGTATACAAGCAGAGTTCAATTTTGGAACTGCCATTATTTGTAGTTTCCAGATTGGAATACTGTACCCAGAATCAATTTCATGAGTTCATTCATCACTTTACAAACAACTTATTAATTGGCAACGTTTCGCAAGTTAAATTGATTTACTAACATGAATTTGGGAATTTTCTCTCTTATTGTATGGATTGTTGAATAAAATGTAATAGAATATTTCTTCATCAAAATTTCTGAGTTTTTGGAAAACGTTTTCTTATGCCAGTAATTGATTTTTATAATCGTGGAAGTAATTGTCCAGGTTACGATGCCACCCCCACAACTCGAAAAAGGAAGGAGATCAATCATTTTGAGCTGTAGAGCCTCACAAACCGATAAGCCGCACGTTTCTCTTCTTAGTATCATGGAAGAAGAAGAAGTGAGTGATTGATTAATCCTATATCTAAGAATATTTCCCTGTTGTGATACCCAACACGCAACTCGCATGCCTGAATCTAATCACACCTATATAAGGTGTGTGACGAATCAAAATGGTTCCTCTTCTGGATCATCATAATTAAAAATCAGTTAACTTCACCAAACTTAGTCTTAAATTGATGCCAGTTAAAATACAAGGTACAATGATACAACTTTACAAATATTATTGGAACATTGAGAGTTCAACCTTGATAAGTCATTCTGTTCATGATGAATTATTTAGTGGTCTTTCCTATAAACGTGTTCCATTGAAATTATATTCCTGTAATCTTTCATTGTCTGATGATTATTTAACTGATCGGTTAAGAAAATGTGAACACCTATTGAAGTCTTGATGACGTGAGTAGGCTGGATGCTGCTTAAAAGCTTCTTGCTGTATAAGGAAGTTGATTGATGAAAATAAAATTATGACTGTTTAAAATAAAATTATAATATTATTAAATTATTTTAAAATAGAAATGAAATTCACAGATGACTACATGAGATAATAGAAGATACGATAATCATATCAAACATTGCTTGGAATACTACTGGATAAATTGTGTTTGTTGTCAGCATATTATTGTTTATTAAAAATTGATGAAATTCCATCATCAAAATCTAAATCTGGTCTTCATAAATGCATGTCCAGTGAATCGTGCTGGCAGCTGTTAATTAGCCAGTGTCAGTGCTGAGAAGATGTTATGAGAGAAGCCTATTTCAATCAATATGTTTTTTCACTCTAATTAACTAATAATCGCGCACTTCATGATAATAATCAACGCACTACTCATAAGGATTTCATTATATGATCTAGTCATAAACAAAAATTTTCACATTTAATGAGTACGGTACCAAAAGTTGGTGCAAAACTTTTTCGATCTAAAAAAAGCACTAGCTTCAGTAAAAGCTCTGTCGATTTATTATCGCCTACTTTGGGAATCAATTATCTTATATTCCATAATATATCACTTATTACTTAACCAATTACTTATCACATAATGATATAATTACCTCATAA
>NW_024090448.1:0-31972 GCF_014356525.2 Nilaparvata lugens
TGGGCGGGACGAGGGAGAGCGTGCTCGGTGCGGGTTGGAAGCACGAATATGTGTACGCAGCTTAAGAAATACTGCATTATAAACTTCAGTGGGATTAAAATTGCTTATTATTGAAAATGACAGCAATAGTTTAAAGAAATATTACTAAAATTATATTGCCTCAATATAATGTAGCCTAGTTATGGAGTTAAAAGTATATTTGAAAACTATATTCAGTAGAGATAATATGATTACCTAAATTCCTGCTTCTGCTTCTTTTTTTTGAACTCAATAATTGTAAAAATATTTAATTAACCTAACCAACTAGAAATCAGTCTCAATTAATTCGGATTATTAGAGTTCTACTATGGCATAGATAATTAGAGTTCTACTATGGCATAGGCTATATGAATTAATGTAATCTTTTTGTTTTTCTTTTGAGCAATCACATGCGATAACTGCTATCAAGATAAAACAGTAGCTGAAAAAGTCAGTTTAGCCAACTGAATTTCTTGAGTACCGTATCAATATCAATAATCTGGAATAATAATACTGTCGAAATGTCGATTGACTGAAAATATTGATACCAGATTGAAGTATCGAAACGTAAAAGTCGTCTGTCGAGTCGAGTCATCAAGTGTCTATGAGAAAATGGCCGTTACCAGCCTCTTGAAACATTAAAACTTATGAAGAAAAAAAAAAGAATTTTCATTTGGCAGAATCCTTTAATATTGCATAAAACATAATCATAGTATATGCTATATTATTTTCGAGTGCATAAAATATCAATTAATTCAAGACTACAGACATCGTCTACTGAAAATAAGGTAGTTCATCTGAGATTTCTGAAGTGGCATTAATACTATTTTTAGAATCATTTTATGAGTTAAAAATAGGATAGTGACTCCTATTTTTCTTTCTCTATCATTTAAAAAAATTGAGTCGATATCTTCAAAATAGCTGAGATACAATTGCGCCGTAATATTAGTCACATATACCCTATCTCATTCTTCATTGTTGGGTACCACTTCAGAAATTCAAACTTGTTTTTTTTATGTTTAATTAGTCTTTTAGGTTGAAATTATAGTACCGACACCTATTTTTTTTCTTCCTCTTTCGTTAAAAAAATTGAGTCGATATCTTTGAAAATACTTCAGATACAATTGTGCCATAATATTAGTCAAATAAAATATACCGAAATTTCCAAGCATGAAGACACTAAAGCCGGGTCCAGACGCTCAAGTTTAGGCCTACTTTTGCTTGAGCAAAGACTGATCGTTTGGTTCAAGCAAAAGACGGATGTAAAATTGCGTCCACACGTATCCGTCTTATGTTGTCCGTTTTCCTATTTTTGTGCTCACAAGCTCAATCGTCATAAACTATGGAAGAGCTAGTACTCTTGGCCACTTTTGTTTTGTGTGTAAAAATTATGAAGAAAGGTAGAGTTCATCGTTCACGTTGGAGTAGGGACTGGTTGTTGAAAAGACACAAAATTTCTCACGTTGCATTGCTTCGAGAATTGCAAGATGAATCTAAAAATATGTTTATAATTTTGTTTATATGTTCCTCATTTACGGTGAAACGCGGCAATAGATTTTCATAAAATTTGACAGGTATATTATGTTCCTCTTTAAATTGCGCGTCGACGTATATACAGTACAAGGTTTTTTGAAATTTTGCATTTTAAGGATAATACAAAAGGAAAAGAAGTCTCTTTTGAACGCCAATATTACAGTAAAATTCAGACTATAGACATCATAAATCAGCTGTCTAGTGGATTATTACTTGCATGCAATTAATATCACATTGTAATTTGGTAAAAAATCAGCTGTCGTGTAGACTATTAATTGCAATTAATGAGGCATGCAATATTGATAGCTCGATGTATCTATTATTTTTTCTCCCGACTTTTCTCTGCTTTCAACTCGGTAAGCTTTTAATGATATTAGCATAGTTGTATAAAGCAAATTATAAGCAATCTAATGCTAACAATTATTTTTAATATTAATGATTATTGTCGATACAACTAAAATCATAATATTGTGCCGGGCACTGTCTTTAATTCAGGCCTTTTCCCAAGTTATAATAGTAAATTTAATACGCAATAGACTAGAGCCATTATTGTAAGTGAGTTAGCGAAATAAATTATTTTCTCTCTCTATTATGAACGGCCATGACTTCGAGTTTCCCATGATAGATATTTAAAAATTGTGGCTCCGAGTCGTCGAGGAATGTAGATTATGGAATTATCTCTAAAACTTAGCCTTCTTGTCGCGACATAAAATGCGATAAGTTGGAAAACAGCAAGCATTGAAATTATAACAAACTACCGATTTTGCAGTTACTATTTGGTCCAAAGGCTGTAGAAGCCACGCGACGATTGGTCAAATTGATTCCATTCGCCCAATAGGAGACCTGTTTCTAAATACAGTAGTGGGGATTCCCCAGTCGAGAGACCAGATTACGTTCCGGAGGACACTTTGCTAGGAGCACTACGAGAGTAAAGATGTAGTCACTATGTTTCCCCCTTTTTGGGCAGGTTTATAAGTTTATTTCAGTAGTTAATGTAGGAGCTAGTTTTATTTTTTATTAATGTTTAAATTTACTAGTAGTGCCATGTCCTGAAAGGTTTAATTGTGTTTCTTCATCATGTACGAATAATTGTTTCTTCAAATAACCGCTAAGGTACGTAAAATAAGGTTAAAATATAATTTAGGGAAATTAATTAAGTGAAACTTCAATCAAAAGATTTTATCAACAAAGCCTGTTATTTTTCAAGTTAATAATATTGATTGAGAATAATCCTTTTGATTTTATTAGTGATGGAAGATACTTATAATTTTTTTCTACAGAAGTATAGAAGTTTTCAGTTACGTTACATTTGAGTTATTGTTCCTGGAGATATATTATCGTAGAGTATTGCTGAAAGTCAGGAAGATAGCCTTTAAATTGAAATGAAACTTTTAAGAATTGTTCATATTGAGTTTATGACATGTTTTAATTTATATTTTTCAGACTCTGTTTTCTTATGTCATTAAGGCTTTTGAATGATTTAGTAAATTTTTTATGATATAAAATCTAATAGATGAAGAAGAAAGTTTTTCTTCTCCAGGAAATTAATATTAATGAATGTTCAAATTTTAATACAATTTAATTATTTTCTATGTGTCTACTAATTTTATTTAATTAAAGGTGAATCTTATAAGGCAAACATTATCTTTCCTTAAAGTGAAATTTTCAATATTTTTTTTCTTTTATTGTGTTATAAAGTGTCTTGTTTTATTAGGGATAATTCATAATTTCAGTTGATACTAGTTTTTTGACTTGTATTTGTAGGTAAATCAATCATAAACTCTGGAATGTTCATTTTTAATTAAGGTTCTGAGCAGTTTGGGCGAATGCCCGTTATTTACACTTGGATTGCGTCCTATAGTTCATAAATAATAAATAAAATAAATGTTGGCTGGCGCACAAGTTTCCAACAATACTAGCCGAGCTACTATATGAAAAATTATATTTGATTTCGCAACCAAACGAAAAATATCATATAAGTTAGCATCATTTCAATTGAATTATTTGTGAAGAAAGATCCATTAATTCTGATAAAAAGAATCAGTAGTTTAAAGATAAAAATCTATATAAAATGAGGATTCAAGAATGAAAGAATTTAATTATTGTAATCAATAGATAACTCCTGTTTTAGCTTTTGATGAATTGTAGGAAGAGTTAGAAATTAATGCTGTAATACATTTATTTACAGCGGTTCATGTGTGTCCCCAACCAACTTCTTGTACTACCACCCCTTTGGTTCCGCAACTTTATGTAAAACCGCTTCAGAGCACCCGTTCAGACGACAGGTCTAGGGACGTAAGAGGACGTCGCCGTCAAGCCAAATTCAACCGGTAAAAGCTCACCGCCAAAAACAAGGTACTGTAACCCCGACGATAAAGCAACGTACAAACCAACGAAAGTGCAGTGTAGTGAAACAAAGGTTCATTCGAGAATGTCAATAAAAGTGGGGATTCAAATTTATGAAATGGTTTATATGGGTTACTATCGACGAAATTTGGGTTCAACGGGTTTTTTTCTTTCTTGAGTAATTTCATGTTGAAATTGATTGGTTATTTATGACTGATCTGTTTGGTTTTGTGACGTATTGCTATCTAAACGGGGATAGTAATGCGCCCCCGAATCAGATGAAGAATGTCAACAAAGTAACATGATATTGTTGTTTCTGTTGTTCGATTTTAGCTGCCAAGTTTATTGAAGCTGTTTTATTTTTCTATCATTTCAAATTGTAGTGTTATTCTATAGTATAAACCTATTAAATCAGGCATGGCAAGATTAATTGAAGTTTTCTTGACTCTAGCCCGTTCACCTGCATGAATTAGGTATAGACTCAGGTATTTTCTAGATGTGTCGGCCTATTTCTAAATTCTAAATTTTATTCAAAATTATCTTCTTAGGCACAATATCAGCATCAAATTCTGAGAGTATCGTGAGAATCAAAAGAGGGTTATGGCGTTATAATATACAATCGATAAAAGAAAACTTGCTTATTTTCAAGTACTCGCGAGGCATTTTATTAATGTGAGGTCGCTGAATCCAAATCTGAAATCACAATTTTTCTATCTCCATTCTACGCGATTTAGGTTATGGTGGATAGGCAAAAGACGGACGGTTTGATGGAAAAAGATTCCCGGCCAATACATTTTAAGTTTGACGAGTTAAGCTTGAAGACCCATCCGTTTTACCGTCCAGACGCAACGACTCACATGTTCCGACTTTTGCTTGAGCAAAAGACTAAGCTAAACTTGAGCGTCGGGACCGGGCTTGAAAGTAAACTTATAGACCCAAGTTATAATTATCTAAATTTCAAACTTACCTGGCGTCAAAGATGAAAGAGAGATCAAACACCCAATTACGAACGTAAAAAGTATACAGCATAAATTCTTTTTTATACGAAATAATCTCAAACAGACTTCTGGAGAGAAGAATGGTGAATATTTCATGTCAACTAGAATTTAGAAAATATTCCATTCAGGTTTTACAGAAAATTAGCTGGCGGCAAACAAATTGAGGTTATGTTTGAAAGACCAAATTTGATCAACTTCAAGTACAGTATTAAAGGATCGTTTGAAAAATTGCTAGTCTAGAAGGCTAAGTTAAATGCAAAATCGTATATACTTCAATCACATGAGTCACTATAATATATCTGCAAAAATTAACAATTAGTAAAGGATGAACAGCTCTTCCACAACATTATAAAAAGAAGGTGGAAACTAGAAACTTCATTGTTCTTTCTTCTTTTATTTTATTCAAACTGGGAGCAACCAACAGACCCAATTTATCTTTCACCCAACCTACAATTTCACCCAAGATTTCGGTATTGTGGAAGCGCTGCTTACGAAACTACAAGGCTAGAACCATCAGGTGATCAGCTGTTCAAAAGCGTACATTTCAACCCGTGTTTACATTGAAAACCCTATGTTGAATGGAATTTTTCGTGAATAAACGTTAATAATTCAACTGATAATCACTTTTTTGAAATAATGACTTGTTATTTTATTTTTCCAATTCAAATTTTAACCTACATCATAAATTTCAAGGGTAGTAATCATTGAATTATATTAATATTTTTAGTTATTGGTTAACCAATTTGTAGGTTACATGCTTCAAGATAGCTTATTCAAATTCAACTTACTTCTTTTACAAAAGTATTAAGTTTAGCCGAGTCATGGTTTATAAATAAGAATTATCATGTTATTGATCAACAATAAATTATAAAAACATTGTTGATAATCTAAATTAGTTTCTTTTTAAACGAATTTAAGTACGATGTATTTACGGGTGCGCTCAACTCTATTCTGGAGTTTAAGACTAACTTCATTATTTTTTCAAAACTTTCAAGTAAAAAAGTGTTGATTTTGAATCGTGTAGGATAAATATTACATATATATATTATCAAAGCTTTTTTAGAATTAATATGATTCATAGCTGGCATACATTTAATAGAGAATGAGTTACAATTTATAAAATAGCGTACCCTGGTAGGTCTACAAAATTAACTGTATAGTTTAACACCGTAATTTTTTATTGACATTATGACATTTACAATTATGAATAATATTTCAATTGAACTACTGTATATACCTATACTTTCTTCAAAGTTTAGAATCATTAAAACTGCTAGTAGTGTTTTGAATTACGGTATGTGTTTCCTCTGATCCCACAACCGTGGCTAATTATTAATAAAGCAGAAGTTATTAAAGATCGTGCTGTAATTCGAATAGCAGAGCTTCAAAACTGAATGAAGTATGAACATATCAGTTTTTTGACATTATATTTTATATTAATATATATTAGGTAGAAGTAAAATGACACTCATTCTTTTACCCATTAATCTATTTACTCACCCAGATAAGTAAGAAAGTTGTGTTTCAGTTGATTCGTTGTTGATTATCCATATTTTTTACCAATATTATAACAAAGTATATTGTATTTTGATAACTTTAAACTGAAAAAACACATTCTTTTGGTGTAAGGACGACCGTTTAGTGCTGGTGTGTTGGGGTAAGTCAAAAACATTGACCAGCATAAAAAGTGATTGACCGGGTATTTCTAATTGTCCGATTTGTTTCAAATTTGGCATACAGGATGATATACACATATTTAACATACTGTTGAAGTTTCATCAAAATATAATGATGTTTAGGGGTGGTAGGGGTGAAAAACCCTATTGACCAGCATAAAAAGTGATTGACCAGGTATTTCTAATTGTCCAATTCGTTTCAAATTTGGCATACAGGATGATATACACATATTAAACATACTGTTGAAGTTTCATCGAAATATAATGATGTTCAGGGGTGGTTAGGGGGAGAAAACCCTATTGACCACCATAAAAAGTGATTGACCAGCATAAAAAGTGATTGACCGGGTATTTCTAATTGTCCGATTCGTTTCAAATTTGGCATACAGGATGATATACACATGTCAAACATACTGTTGAAGTTTCATTGGAATATAATGATGTTTAGGGGTGGTAGGGGTAAAAAACCCTATTGACCAGCATAAAAAGTGATTGACCGGGTATTTCTAATTTTCCGATTCATTTCAAATTTGGCATACAGGATGATAAACACATATTCAACATACTGTTGAAGTTTCATCAAAATATAATGATGTTCAGGGGTGGTTAGGGGTAAAAAACCCTATTGACCAGCATGAAAAGTGATTGACCAGTGTAAAAAGTGATTTACCGGGTATTTCTAATTGTCCGATTCGTTTCAAATTTGGCATACAGGATGACCATTTCAGTACTGTTGGAGTTTCATCGAAATATAATGATGTTTAGGTGTGGTTGGGGTAAAAAACCCTATTGACCAGCATAAAAAGTGATTGACCGGGTATTTCTAAGTGTCCGATTCGTTTCAAATTTGGCATACAGGATGATATACACATATTTAACACACTGTTGAAGTTTCATCGAAATATAATGATGTTTGAGGGTGGTTAGGGCCGTTAGGGGTAAAAAACCCTATTGACAGCATAAAAAGTGATTGACCAGCGTAAAAAGTGATTGACCGGGTATTTCTAATTGTCCGATTCGTTTCAAATTTGGCATACAGGATGATATACACATATTTAACATACTGTTGAAGTTTCATCAAAATATAATGATGTTTAGGGGTGTTAGTGGTAAAAAACCCTATTGACCAGCATAAAAAGTGATTGACTGGGTATTTCTAATAATGATGTTTAGGGGTGGTTAGGGGTAGAAAACCCTATTGACCAGCATAAAAAGTGATTGACCAGGTATTTCTAATTGTCCGATTTGTTTCAAATTTGACATACAGGATGATATACACAAATAAAACATACTCTCGAAGTTTCATCGAAATATAATGATGTTTAGGGGTGGTTAGGGGTAGAAAACCCTATTGACCAGCATAAAAAGTGATTGACCAGCGTAAAAAGTGATTGACCGGGTACTTCTAAATGTCCAATTCGTTTCAAATTTGGCATAAAGGATGATATAGGCCTACACATATTAAACATACTGTTGAAGTTTCATCAAAATATAATGATGTTTAGGGGTGGTTAGGGGTAAAAAACCCTATTGACCAGCATAAAAAGTGATTGACCGGGTATTTCTAATTGTCCGATTGTTTCAAATTTGGCATACAGGATGATATACACATGTCATACATACTGTGGGAGTTTCATCGGAATATAATGATGTTTAGGGGTGGTAGGGGTAAAAAACCCTATTGACCAGCATAAAAAGTGATTGACCGGGTATTTCTAATTGTCCGATTCGTTTCAAATTTGGCATACAGGATGATATACACATATTTAACATACTGTTGAAGTTTCATCAAAATATAATGATGTTTAGGGGTGGTAGGGGTAAAAAACCCTATTGACCAGAATAAAAAGTGATTGACCAGGTATTTCTAATTGTCCGATTCGTTTCAAATTTGGAATACAGGATGATATACACATATTAAACATACTGTTGAAGTTTCATCGAATTAAAATGATGTTTAGGGGTGGTAGGGGTAAAAAACCCTATTGACCAGCATAAAAAGAGATTGACCGGGTATTTCTAATTGTCCGATTCGTTTCAAATTTGGCATACAGGATGATATACACATATCAAACATACTGTTGGAGTTTCATCGAAATATAATGATGTTTAGGTGTGGTTGGGGTAAAAAACCCTATTGACCAGCATAAAAAGTGATTGACGGGTATTTCTAATTGTCGATTCGTTTCAAATTTGGCATACAGGATGATATACACATATTTAACACACTGTTGAAGTTTCATCGAAATAAATGATGTTTGAGGTGGTTAGGGCCGTTAGGGGTAAAAAACCCTATTGACCAGCATAAAAAGTGATTGACCAGCGTAAAAAGTGATTGACCGGGTATTTCTAATTGTCGATTCGTTTCAAATTTGCATACAGGATGATATACACATATTTAACATACTGTTGGAGTTTCATCAAAATATAAGGATGTTTAGGGGTGGTTAGTGGTAAAAAACCCTATTGACCAGCATAAAAAGTGATTGACTGGGTATTTCTAATTGTCCGCTTCGTTTCAAATTTGGCATACAGGATGATATACACATATTTAACATACTGTTGAAGTTTCATCAAAATATAATGATGTTTAGGGGTGGTAGGGGTAAAAAACCCTATTGACCAGCATAAAAAGTGATTGACCGGGTATTTCTAATTGTCCGATTTGTTTCAAATTTGGCATACAGGATGATATACACATGTCAAACATACTGTCGAAGTTTCATCGAAATATAATGATGTTTAGGTGTGGTAGGGGTAAAAAACCCTATTGACCAGCATAAAAAGTGATTGACCAGGTATTTCTAATTGTCCGATTCGTTTCAAATTTGGAATACAGGATGATATACACATATAAACATACTGTTGAAGTTTCATCGAATTATAATGATGTTTAGGGGTGGTAGGGGTAAAAAACCCTATTGACCAGCATAAAAAGTGATTGACCGGTATTTCTAATTGTCCGATTCGTTTCAAATTTGGCATACAGGATGATATACACATATCAAACATACTGTTGGAGTTTCATCGAAATATAATGATGTTTAGGGGTGGTTGGGGTAAAAAACCCTATTGACCAGCATAAAAAGTGATTGACCGGGTATTTCTAAGTGTCCGATTCGTTTCAAATTTGGCATACAGGATGATATACACATATTTAACACACTGTTGAAGTTTCATCGAAATATAATGATGTTTGAGGGTGGTTAGGGCCGTTAGGGGTAAAAAACCCTATTGACCAGCATAAAAAGTGATTGACCAGCGTAAAAAGTGATTGACCGGGTATTTCTAAGTGTCCGATTCGATTCAAATTTGGCATACAGGATGATATACACATATTTAACATACTGTTGGAGTTTCATCAAAATATAATGATGTTTAGGGGTGGTTAGTGGTAAAAAACCCTATTGACCAGCATAAAAAGTGATTGACTGGGTATTTCTAATTGTCCGCTTCGTTTCAAATTTGGCATACAGGATGATATACACATATTTAACATACTGTTGAAGTTTCATCAAAATATAATGATGTTTAGGGGTGGTAGGGGTAAAAAACCCTATTGACCAGCATAAAAAGTGATTGACCAGGTATTTCTAATTGTCCGATTTGTTTCAAATTTGACATACAGGATGATATACACAAATAAAACATACTCTCGAAGTTTCATCGAAATATAATGATGTTTAGGGGTGGTTAGGGGTAGAAAACCCTATTGACCAGCATAAAAAGTGATTGACCACGTAAAAGTGATTGACCGGGTACTTCTAAATGTCCAATTCGTTTCAAATTTGGCATAAAGGATGATATAGGCCTACACATATTAAACATACTGTTGAAGTTTCATCAAAATATAATGATGTTTAGGGGTGGTTAGGGGTAAAAAACCCTATTGACCAGCATATAAAGTGATTGACCGGGTATTTCTAATTGTCCGATTTGTTTCAAATTTGGCATACAGGATGATATACACATGTCATACATACTGTGGGAGTTTCATCGGAATATAATGATGTTTAGGGGTGGTAGGGGTAAAAAACCCTATTGACCAGCATAAAAAGTGATTGACCGGGTATTTCTAATTGTCCGAATCGTTTCAAATCTGGCATACAGGATGATATACACATATTTAACATACTGTTGAGGTTTCATCAAAATATAATGATGTTTAGGGGTGGTAGGGGTAAAAAACCCTATTGACCAGAATAAAAAGTGATTGACCAGGTATTTCTAATTGTCCGATTCGTTTCAAATTTGGAATACAGGATGATATACACATATTAAACATACTGTTGAAGTTTCATCGAATTATAATGATGTTTAGGGGTGGTAGGGGTAAAAAACCCTATTGACCAGCATAAAAAGAGATTGACCGGGTATTTCTAATTGTCCGATTCGTTTCAAATTTGGCATACAGGATGATATACACATATCAAACATACTGTTGGAGTTTCATCGAAATATAATGATGTTTAGGTGTGGTTGGGGTAAAAAACCCTATTGACCAGCATAAAAAGTGATTGACCGGGTATTTCTAAGTGTCCGATTCGTTTCAAATTTGGCATACAGGATGATATACACATATTTAACACACTGTTGAAGTTTCATCGAAATATAATGATGTTTGAGGGTGGTTAGGGCCGTTAGGGGTAAAAAACCCTATTGACCAGCATAAAAAGTGATTGAAGGGGTAAAAAACCCTATTGACCAGCATAAAAAGTGATTGACCGGGTATTTCTAATTGTCCGATTTGTTTCAAATTTGGCATACAGGATGATATACACATGTCAAACATACTGTCGAAGTTTCATCGAAATATAATGATGTTTAGGTGTGGTAGGGGTAAAAAACCCTATTGACCAGCATAAAAAGTGATTGACCAGGTATTTCTAATTGTCCGATTTGTTTCAAATTTGACATACAGGATGATATACACAAAAAAAACATACTCTCGAAGTTTCATCGAAATATAATGATGTTTAGGGGTGGTTAGGGGTAGAAAACCCTATTGACCAGCATAAAAAGTGATTGACCAGGTATTTCTAATTGTCCAATTCGTTTCAAATTTGGCATAAAGGATGATATAGGCCTACACATATTAAACATACTGTTGAAGTTTCATCAAAATATAATGATGTTTGGGGGTGGTTAGGGGTAAAAAACCCTATTGACCAGCATAAAAAGTGATTGACTGGGTATTTCTAATTGTCCGCTTCGTTTCAAATTTGGCATACAGGATGATATACACATATTTAACATACTGTTGAAGTTTCATCAAAATATAATGATGTTTAGGGGTGGTAGGGGTAAAAAACCCTATTGACCAGAATAAAAAGTGATTGACCAGGTATTTCTAATTGTCCTATTGACCAGCATAAAAAGTGATTGACCAGGTATTTCTAATTGTCCAATTCGTTTCAAATTTGGCATAAAGGATGATATAGGCCTACACATATTAAACATACTGTTGAAGTTTCATCAAAATATAATGATGTTTGGGGGTGGTTAGGGGTAAAAAACCCTATTGACCAGCATAAAAAGTGATTGACCGGGTATTTCTAATTGTCCGATTTGTTTCAAATTTGGCATACAGGATGATATACACATGTCATACATACTGTGGGAGTTTCATCGGAATATAATGATGTTTAGGGGTGGTAGGGGTAAAAAACCCTATGACCAGCATAAAAAGTGATTGACCGGGTATTTCTAATTGTCCGATTCGTTTCAAATTTGGCATACAGGATGATATACACATATTAAACATACTGTTGAAGTTTCATCAAAATATAATGATGTTTAGGGGTGGTGGGGGTAAAAAACCCTATTGACCAGCATAAAAAGTGATTGACCAGGTATTTCTAATTGTCCGATTCGTTTCAAATTTGGCATACAGGATAATATACACATATTAAACATACTGTTGAAGTTTCATCGAAATAATAATGTTTAGGGGTGGTAGGGGTGAAAAACCCTATTGACCAGCATAAAAAGTGATTGACCGGGTATTTCTAATTGTCCAATTCGTTTCAAATTTGGCATACAGGATGATATAACTTACACATATTAAACATACTGTTAAGTTTCATCAAAATATAATGATGTTTAGGGGTAGTTAGGGGTAAAAAACCCTATTGACCAGCATAAAAAGTGATTGACCGGGTATTCCTAATTGTCCGATTAGTTTCAAATTTGGCATACAGGATTATATACATATATTTAACATACTGTTGAAGTTTCATCAAAATATAATGATGCTTAGGGGTGGTTAGGGGTAAAAAACCCTATTGACCAGCATAAAAAGTGATTGACCGGGTATTTCTAATTGTCGGATTCGTTTCAAATTTGGCATACAGGATGATATACACATATTAAACATACTGTTGAAGTTTCATCAAAACATAATGATGTTTAGGGGTGGTTAGGGGTGAAAAACCCCATTGACCAGCATAAAAAGTGATTGGTCAATAGGGTTTTTTACCCCTACCACCCCTAAACATTATTATGTTTTGATGAAACTTTAACAGTATGTTTAATATGTGTATATCATCCTGTATGCCAAATTTGAAACGAATCCAACAATTAGAAATACCCAGTCAATCACTTTTTATGCTGGTCAATAGGGTTTTATAGCCCTAACCACCCCTAAACATCATTATATTTTGATGAAACTTCAACAGTATGTTTAATATGTGTACATCATGCTGTATGCCAAATTTGAAATGAATCATACAAATAGAAATACCCTGTCAATCACTGTTTATGCTGGTCAATAGGGATTTTTTCCCCTTAACCACCCCTAAACATCATTATATTTTGATGAAACTTCAACAGTATGTTCAATATGTGTATATCATCCTGTATGCCAAATTTGAAACTAATCGGACAATTAGAAATACCCGGTCAATCACTTTTTATGCTGGTCAATAGGGTTTTTTTACCCCTAACTACCCCTAAACATCATCATATTTTGATGAAACTTCAACAGTATGTCTAATATGTGTATATCATCCTGTATGCCAAATTTGAAACGAATCGCACAATTAGAAATACCTGGTCAATCACTTTTTATGCTGGTCAATAGGGTTTTTCACCCCTAACCACCCCTAAACATCATCATATTTTGATGAAACTCCAACAGTATGTTTGACATGTGTATATCATCCTGTATGCCAAATTTGAAACGAATCGGACAATCAGAAATACCTGGTCAATCACTTTTTACTCTGGTCAATCACATTTTATGCTGGTCAATAGGTTTTTTACCCCTACCACCCCTAAACATCATCATATTCTGATGAAACTTCAACAGTATGTTTTATTTGTGTATTTCATCCTGTATGCCAAATTTAAAAAAAATCGGACAATTAGAAATACCAGGTCAATCACTTTTTACGCTGGTCAATCACTTTTTATGCTGGTCAATAGGGTTTTTTACCCCTACCACCCCTAAACATTATTATGTTTTGATGAAACTTTAACAGTATGTTTAATATGTGTATATCATCCTGTATGCCAAATTTGAAACGAATCCAACAATTAGAATACCCAGTCAATCACTTTTTATGCTGGTCAATAGGGTTTTATAGCCCTAACCACCCCTAAACATCATTATATTTTGATGAAACTTCAACAGTATGTTTAATATGTGTACATCATGCTGTATGCCAAATTTGAAATGAATCATACAAATAGAAATACCCTGTCAATCACTGTTTATGCTGGTCAATAGGGATTTTTTCCCCTTAACCACCCCTAAACATCATTATATTTCGATGAAACTTCAAAAGTATGTTTGACATGTGTATATCATCATGTATGCCAAATTTGAAACTAATCGGACAATTAGAAATACCCGGTCAATCACTTTTTATGCTGGTCAATAGGGTTTTTTTACCCCTAACTACCCCTAAACATCATCATATTTTGATGAAACTTCAACAGTATGTCTAATATGTGTATATCATCCTGTATGCCAAATTTGAAACGAATCGCACAATTAGAAATACCTGGTCAATCACTTTTTATGCTGGTCAATAGGGTTTTTCACCCCTAACCACCCCTAAACATCATCATATTTTGATGAAACTCCAACAGTATGTTTGACATGTGTATATCATCCTGTATGCCAAATTTGAAACGAATCGGACAATCAGAAATACCTGGTCAATCACTTTTTACTCTGGTCAATCACATTTTATGCTGGTCAATAGGGTTTTTTATCTCTACCACTCCTAAACATCATCATATTCTGATGAAACTTCAACAGTATGTTTTATTTGTGTATTTCATCCTGTATGCCAAATTTAAAAAAAATCGGACAATTAGAAATACCAGGTCAATCACTTTTTACGCTGGTCAATCACTTTTTATGCTGGTCAATAGGGTTTTCTACCCCTACCACCCCTAAACATCATTTTATTCTGATTAAACTTTCACAGTATGTTCAATATGTGTATATCATCCTGTATGCCAAATTTTAAAAAAATCGGACAATCAGAAATACCCGGTCAATCACTTTTCATGCTGGTCAATAGGGTTTTTTACCCCTAACCAACCCTAAACATCATTATATTTTGATGAAACTTCAACAGTATGTTTGACATGTGTATATCATCCTGTATGCCAAATTCGAAACGAGTTGGACAATTAGAAATACCCGGTCAATCACTGTTTATGCTGGTCAATAGGGTTTTTTACACCTAACCACCCCTAAGCATCATTATATTTTGATGAAACTTCAACAGTATGTTAAATATGTGTATATCATCCTGTATGCCAAATTTGAAACTAATCGGACAATTAGGAATACCCGGTCAATCACTTTTTATGCTGGTCAATAGGGTTTTTTACCTCTAACTACCCCTAAACATCATTATATTCTGATGAAACTTTAACAGTATGTTTAATATGTGTATATAATCCTGTATGCCAAATTTGAAACGAATCGGTCTATTAGAAATACCCGGTCAATCACTTTTTATGCTGGTCAATAGGGTTTTTTACCCCTAACCACCCCTAAACATCATTTTATTTTATGAAACTTCAACAGTATGTTTGACATGTGTATATCATCCTGTATGCCAAATTTGAAACGAATCGGACAATTAGAAATACCCGGTCAATCACTTTTTATGCTGATCAAGGTTTTAGGCAGTCCCGTTTGAGCAGGCATATAACCTGGTGGTGGGAGGCTGAAATCTAATAACTGGTAGTTGTTAGCTGGTCGATTTGAATTAAATTGATTTGAATTCACAATTGATGATTTCTATTATCTCTGAAATTATTCTGAAAATTTTGATCTCTATGATCATTATTGTTTGGTCCATTTGGTACCTTCGATTTTGGAAATAATTCCTACTTCCTTGATATTGCTTGTTATTATCATGAAACTTTACACAATTTGAATTCTGAAATCTATTTCTATCACCCCTATGTTCACTCTGATAAAAACTTATTGTTTTGTTTTGACTTCCAGTTTGAGCATTGTTATGATCACGGGACATTTGTCTGTTTACTTTGTAAGTGTCAGTATTGTTAAACTCATTCAACAAACAAATGAACTCATCACTAAATAGTCTAGTCTTAATATTACGAATGATTGCAGCTGTAGATATGGTTTCATCATAATGACCTTTCAAAAACTTAAAAATAGTATCTTTATCTAAGGCTGGAATTAGGTTCTTAGCAATATTGAAACGAGAAATATAATATCAGTAAGACTTTTAGATAAGTTTGGCTTATAATTTTCCAAATCTCAAATCATTTCTAGCAGATGACTGAATATCGTCTGACCACATTCTAGCAATGAATTTCTCTTTAAATTCTTCATAGTTGTTTACATCAAAACAGATGAAAATCCACCAATCACGATGAGCAAAATTTGAATTGAAATTGTTTTCCAAAATACCTTTAATTTTGATCCAGTTTGTGATTTCATTTCTTTCAAGATATTCAGTCAAGTTTACTAAGAAATGCATTGGATTCTTTTTGTCAATTTGCATTTGAAACTCAAACCTATCAAAATTACTATTGTTACCATTATGATTACAAATAGGTTTTGTGGACATGTTTATTTTATTCATGTTTTTCTTAACCTCAGTTATAGCAGCTGTATTTTCTTGACAATCTATTTTCAAAGAGGATACCTTGATTTCCCTGTCTACTTTTTCGTTTAAATCTACAACCTCTTTTTCAACATGTTTAATACTTTCATTATTTTTTACATTAATAGCATCTTGTGTCATATTTTGTTGCTCAATTATGATCTTATTTCACGCTTTCAACAACCTCATCGACCTTATCAGAAACTTTGTGTTTGTGAAATGATTTTGTTTTGCATTGATTTTTCTACATCTAACATTGATATTTCAAGATCATTAGTTTTTTGTTGTAGCTGATCTATTTCTTTGTGATTTTTACCTCTAACTACCCCTAAACATCATTATATTCTGATGAAACTTTAACAGTATGTTTAATATGTGTATATAATCCTGTATGCCAAATTTGAAACGAATCGGTCTATTAGAAATACCCGGTCAATCACTTTTTATGCTGGTCAATAGGGTTTTTTACCCCTAACCACCCCTAAACATCATTTTATTTTATGAAACTTCAACAGTATGTTTGACATGTGTATATCATCCTGTATGCCAAATTTGAAACGAATCGGACAATTAGAAATACCCGGTCAATCACTTTTTATGCTGATCAAGGTTTTAGGCAGTCCCGTTTGAGCAGGCATATAACCTGGTGGTGGGAGGCTGAAATCTAATAACTGGTAGTTGTTAGCTGGTCGATTTGAATTAAATTGATTTGAATTCACAAGTTGATGATTTCTATTATCTCTGAAATTATTCTGAAAATTTTGATCTCTATGATCATTATTGTTTGGTCCATTTTGGTACCTTCGATTTTGGAAATAATTCCTACTTCCTTGATATTGCTTGTTATTATCATGAAACTTTACACAATTTGAATTCTGAAATCTATTTCTATCACCCCTATGTTCACTCTGATAAAAACTTATTGTTTTGTTTTGACTTCCAGTTTGAGCATTGTTATGATCACGGGACATTTGTCTGTTTACTTTGTAAGTGTCAGTATTGTTAAACTCATTCAACAAACAAATGAACTCATCACTAAATAGTCTAGTCTTAATATTACGAATGATTGCAGCTGTAGATATGGTTTCATCATAATGACCTTCAAAAACTTAAAAATAGTATCTTTATCTAAGGCTGGAATTAGGTTCTTAGCAATATTGAAACGAGAAATATAATATCAGTAAGACTTTTAGATAAGTTTGGCTTATAATTTTCCAAATCTCAAATCATTTCTAGCAGATGACTGAATATCGTCTGACCACATTCTAGCAATGAATTTCTCTTTAAATTCTTCATAGTTGTTTACATCAAAACAGATGAAAATCCACCAATCACGATGAGCAAAATTTGAATTGAAATTGTTTTCCAAAATACCTTTAATTTTGATCCAGTTTGTGATTTCATTTCTTTCAAGATATTCAGTCAAGTTTACTAAGAAATGCATTGGATTCTTTTTGTCAATTTGCATTTGAAACTCAAACCTATCAAAATTACTATTGTTAATTTTATTCATGTTTTTCTTAACCTCAGTTATAGCAGCTGTATTTTCTTGACAATCTATTTTCAAAGAGGATACCTTGATTTCCCTGTCTACTTTTTCGTTTAAATCTACAACCTCTTTTTCAACATGTTTAATACTTTCATTATTTTTTACATTAATAGCATCTTGTGTCATATTTTGTTGCTCAATTATGATCTTATTTCACGCTTTCAACAACCTCATCGACCTTATCAGAAACTTTGTGTTTGTGAAATGATTTTGTTTTGCATTGATTTTTCTACATCTAACATTGATATTTCAAGATCATTAGTTTTTTGTTGTAGCTGATCTATTCTTTGTGATTTTTACTTAATGTATCATTTATCTCTTTTATTTCCTGCTTTGTACTAACCTGTTCTATTCTTATGCTAGCAAGTTCTTGCTTCATATCATCAAACCTAACATTTTGATCTTGTTTCAGATTGTCAATCTTAGCATTTTGTTCATCAAACCTAGCATTTGTTCATCAAACCTAGCATTTGTTCATCAAACCTAGCATCTTGTCTGTCAAACTTAGCATTTTGTTCATCAAACCTAGCATTTTGTTCATCAAACCTAGCATTTGTTCATCAAACCTAGCATCTTGTCTGTCAATCTTAGCATTTTTTTCAACATGTTTAATACTTTCATTATATTTTACATTAATAGCATCTTGTGTCATATTTTGTTGCTCAATTATGATCTTATTTCACGCTTTCAACAACCTCATCGACCTTATCAGAAACTTTGTGTTTGTGAAATGATTTTGTTTTGCATTGATTTTTCTACATCTAACATTGATATTTCAAGATCATTAGTTTTTTGTTGTAGCTGATCTATTTCTTTGTGATTTTTACTTAATGTATCATTTATCTCTTTTATTTCCTGCTTTGTACTAACCTGTTCTATTCTTATGCTAGCAAGTTCTTGCTTCATATCATCAAACCTAACATTTTGATCTTGTTTCAGATTGTCAATCTTAGCATTTTGTTCATCAAACCTAGCATTTTGTTCATCAAACCTAGCATCTTGTCTGTCAAACTTAGCATTTTGTTCCTCAAACTTTTGTGTTTAAAACGCTATATGATTTCGATCATTTTTAGCTCCTTCCAGACTGGTTTCATTTGATATTTCTACTACTTCCTCTTGAATTGTTACATTTGAAACATTTTCACTTACAGCTACACTATCGTTTGAGTCATTGTTTAAGCTTAGGTCTAAATCTTGAGATTCTTCATCTACATTTTAAATGTTCCCCCTGGATAAAACTTCATAATTTTTATTGTTCTCCATCTTTCTAATGCGTAAAAAATATTTACTCAGAACCTGAACTCTCTCGAACCGATTCCCCACTCAGCAGCATCTCCCATTCACAATCTATTAAGATATTCTATCCTACTAATAATTTTTCATAACCAGGGATATATTTTGTAGTTTGAGTCCCACACCAGGGCGTACCATTTGACGTGCTACCAATTTATCCTAATAGGTTGGATAGCATTCACCTATCACTTAAGGAAAGTCATTGGTTCCTAATAAGATAATATCTTGATATAACTTATCATGAATGGATCTAATGCTTATGAATAAGAAATCCAGTTCAAAGCAAAATTAAATTATAATTTTCATAATACTTGGGCAATTTACAACAAAAATTCACTGAACAAAACCATTTGACACTTAAACATAAACTTACAAGCTAAAATACTTATCTCTTCATATTGAATTCATTTGCTTGGCTACCTCCTCACTACCCTAAACAGAACTGCGGGGTCAAAAATTGTCTTCTAAACTTTTCTTTCTATAGCACTTTGTTGAATGGGCTATGAATCATTATCATAATCATGCTTTGTAAAATTCGTTGAATAAATAGCAAAACTGTCATTTATTGTGAATTAGTGTATAAGCCAGAATATATTGTAACATACTGAGACATACAAATGGGCGGCTGTAGAAGAAACATTCGTCCAAATTGTCTTGCTACCAATATTGCTATAGTGAGGTCCACGTTATAATGTCAGTGTGTGATTTGCAATGGTGTTGCTATCCTTGTCTATCGTTTAACAATTGAGCAGATTGCGCTACTATCTCCTTCACGTATTGCGATGTTGCCACATCGTTTATCAACAATGTAGTAGTTCAACTAATTGAAAAAATATTTAATCTCAATCATGAAAACTTATTATTACATCTTTAAAAAATATATTTTCTTGACAAATAAAATATGATTAACTACTTTTCAACAATAATGAACTGTTAAATTCATCAGATATACTGGTAGGCCTATGAGCTGTTTGGGTGGTAAGGCTGCCACCCATGTATAAACCCTTTTCTTCTATCTTCCTACACTGCCATTATAAGGTGGACCCCACTATACTGCTACTGTTCTGTAGTGAGATTCACTTTAAACTGTCAGCATTAGTTGAAAGAGCACAGCATTGATGCTGTTTATAAGTATGCTGACACACAACCAAGCTGCTCTATGGTGGCATTCTTATTTAACTGTCAGCATTAATTGAATGGGAACAGCATTGATATCATCGTCTGTAGTTGCCATGATGACTGCCAATTATGGAGACCGATGAACTGCAAACCGATGGAACTGCAAACTGCAACTTATGGAGATGCAAACTGATGCTTTTGTTTTATAACATGTTACAAATTCAAACCATCAAACTTTTGTTGTATGTCAAAAGTTTTATAACTTATTTATTTAACACAAAGTTACACAGTGTAAACGCAGCTTTAGTACGGTACTTTCCCAATCATTTTAAAGAATTGTGTTCGGTTTATCAAAAGTCAATAAATAAATAAAGAGCGAAGCTCGGTGCCCCGATATTGAAATTGAAAGTACTTACGATACTGTGTAACTTATAGAACAAGTTTTCGAAAACATATACCGTATAAAATGCAGCAAATCTCAGTTAATTGGTCTAATTGGCATTGACTTCTGTTATCAATTTATTGAAGCACTTGAGTTTATTAATGGTAATTGGTGATTTATTAAGAAACCAGACTGTACTCACTGAGACTTGATAAGCTGAAGAGCTTCATTTTGAGTGACTAATAAGCTGAATGTTGTAGTGGGATTTCACAGTATCAGTAAGTATACTTACAGTTCATATATGAATTTTATAACATTCTATTCGATAATATATTACGGTAACTTATTTCTCCAATAATAGAATCAATTCTATATATAACTCATAAAAAACTGGTATTAGGCGATCGAAACATATAACATAGAAAAGATCTGTAGAAAGAATTTTCGGAAATTATGATAAGAAATAAGTTGGGGGCTACCACACCCCAGTGTGGTAATAATAGGTGTTATATTTGAAGGTTATAGCTATGTATAAGCCCTATCAACTGAAATGAGTCTCATTTCTGGAAAAATCGCAGAAGCTCCACAAAAAAATGGATTCCGTTAAATATCTACCTATCATGGTTTTATGAAAATGGCTTGACCGAGTTTTTTTTTTAATTTATACCCTGAATAGTGATTTATAAGCTCTATTAACTGGCATGAGTCTCCTTCCCGGGAGACTAACCGAGGGTCCTTGAAAAAATTAACTTTGTAACCTCCTCCTCATGCATGAGCTAGGTAGGCAGATAAAGCTGTTCATATATAATACATAATGTATAGTATATAATATATATTATACTATATAATATAGACTATAAACTTATTGGCAACCAGACTCGCTACGAAAATTCATCACTCATTCAGCTGAGTATATTGCAGCACTAAATATAACACTTATATAGTGTTATATTATATATTCTTTAACTGATTGGTATAGATGTGAAAGTCACACTCTACACTTTTCCAAATTTTTGGGAAAACACAAAAAACTGTTTCATGATGTTAAAAAAAGGATATTGTTGCAAGTGATTTTTCATGCAAAGCTTGGAATCATACCAACTACTTGCACACAGCTTCAATAAGTTTATCAACTTTGTACGATCTCAAATTAACCAGCTTGTTGTTTTAATGGAAGCTGAAACATGAGACTGTGGTTTAATGTTGAACTGCAGTGTAAGTGCTTTTGTTGAATTAAATAAAACAAGAATTTAACTTAAAATACACGAAGAGTGAGTTTTGTAGCAAAATTTGGTTTAATGTGAATTTTGAAGCAACCTTACATGAATAATGTAAGTTTTGTACCAAAATGAATGGGATACAACTGGAACCAAAGAAAAATAAATCTCAAGTGATTGTGATAACATTCTTACCAGGAGGAATAACCATGAAAAAATACTCAAGTATTTTAATACATTTTTAATATATAAAAAAGACTGTCCATATAGTAGTAGAAATGTGCATAAAATATTATCATTTATCATTTTTTTGTGTATTGACATCAAACTTTGATGTAATTCATTTCTTCAAAAGGCTCACAAGTTGGCTCTTCTTCATCTTCATTAATAGCTCCATCAATCTTCTCTATACTTATAAAAGGCTAAGCCCCGACAGACTGAAATCACACCACAGCCCAAACTACTGAGCCTAAAAACTTGAAATTTTGCACGATTGTTCATGGTAGCCTGTAAACATCCACTAAGAAAGGATTTTCAGAAATTTGCCCCCCTGAGGGAGCTGGGGCCCCCCCAAAATTTTGTACTTTTTAACCGCTCATTGCACAGCAAAGTCATGAGGAACTTTTTTGTTCAGCTACGAAAAAAAATTAGATCTATGCAGAAAAATTTCGATCAGGAGCACAGGGGGGTCCAGGAGAGGGCATTTTTCGAAAATTTTGATGTAAAATCACACTACAGCTCAAACTAATTGTCCTACAGATTTGAAACTTTGCACAAATATTCTTCAAACATGCTAGACGCGCACTAAGAACGGATTTTGAGATATTTTGCCTCTAAGGGTTTCAAAGGATGGAAAAGGATCCTATTAAGTAAGGTTATGAACATGGTAAGGTTAGTGCCATATGGAAATGAGATAATTTATTTATTGACATGTGATATTCTAACATATGTTGTAATCATTGGAAATGACAAAATAATATGATAGAAATTCAAAAAAGAACATCTGTTCTATTATTGCTTTCTACCTGATTCCACTCAACCTCAATAATATTGTTCTGATAATTGATAAATATGTTTAATAATAATATTATTATTATTATTATTGATATAATAAAAGTATTGTTTTAATAATTAATTATTATCATTAATATAATAATAGTATTGTTTTGGTATTCAATAAATATTTTTATTTTCACAAACTCTGTATAATTTATAATGGTGAATGTGAAACAGCTGCATCAAATAAATTATCTCAGAAACATATGTTTAGGAAAACCATAGTTTTGAACTTCGTTTTCCTGATGCAATGTATAAGCCTACACGTGGCATGTATGATTAATTTTTCAGCTAGATCAGTTTTTTGAGACTGCTAAATAAACGTCTACAGTTTTATCAATGCTGTATCGGCAATATGAAAACGCATGCAGTTAATATGTCTTTAAATGAAGGTGTTGATATCTACATGATAATTATTCTATACCATTTCTATTTAATTAAAATTTCAAAATTATTCAAGCCTTGATAGACTCACTTTACAGTCAGTCGAAAATTTTAATATTGAAATGAGGGGTATTTTGGCAAGCTGAACAAAAAAGTAAGGTCCTATGCACCTTTTTGATATTATTTCTTCAAATGAAAAATGAGTTTTGTGGGTTGTCAAAACTCCCCCTGAAAGAGAACTAGGCCTATCCATTTTATCCTATCTTTTAGTAAAATAACAATGACTTCTGCATTGAATAACATCTATCTTGCCAACAAGAATCGAACTCTTTGTGAATTTAGATATGACCTACACTTTAGATTTATATAATTCTATTAATAAATTCATGGAAATTGAAGTACTATTTTCAGTTAGTTGATGAAATTGATTATCAATAGAGAAAATGATTATAATTTTATCAATACAGAATTAGTTGAATGAATTGTCGATGTACTGAGTTCTTGGTCAACAATAATTCAATATTGGTATCTATCCAATCATTATTTTTTTCAGAAGTTATTTTATTTGAATTAGAAAATATTTATAAGCTCCTATCAATTTATCATTCGTAACAATGAATTCTTCAAAACATGAATTTAATCAAATAAAAAATTGCCCATACTTCTGTATTCATGCTCGCATGTTTTCCACTGTGATGGATAGCCAAAATATTGTATAGCGAGCTGCACGGCGAATTGTAATCGAGGGCTCTGATTGGCTGAAAAGTTCAGCGTTCGGAGTGAGGTGAGGCGAGCAGTTAGAACAGAGGCAAGCGGCACGGCGAATGGTTCGGAGTGCGGTACGGCGAATGATTAACAGCTGATTTTTAACATTATGAAACATATGCCCATGTTCGTTGAAAGATGTTCGGAGGAATGCACGGTTTGCTGCGCGGTTCGAGGTTCGGTTTGGCATGTGTGGACGCACATTCTTCTTCTTTTTCTTCTTCTTCTTCTTCTTCTACTTCTTTTTCTTTTTCTTCTTCTTTTTCTTCTTCTTCTTCTTCTTCTTCTTCTTCTTCTTCTTCTTCTTCTTTTTCTTCTTCTTCTTTTTCTTCTTCTTCTTCTTCTTCTTCTTCTTCTTCTTCTTCTTCTTCTTCTTCCCCCTGAGGGAGCTGGGCCCCCCAAAATTTTCACTTTTTAACCGTTCATTGCACAGCAAAGTCATGAGGAACTTTTTCGTTCAGGTACGAAAAAAATCAGATCTATGCAGAAAGAATTCCAATCAGGAGCACAGGGGGGTTCAGGAAAGAGCACTTTTCGAAAATTTTGATGTAAAATCACACTACAGCTCAAACTAGGTAATTGGCCTACAGACTTAAAACTTTGCACAAATATTCTTCAAACATGCTAGATGCGCACTAAGAACGGATTTTGATATATTTTGCCTCTAAGGATTTCAAAGGATGAAAAAGGATCCTATTAAGTAAGCTTATGGTAAGGTGAACTCCACATGGAACTGAGATAATTGACACATGATATTCTAACATATGTTGTAATCATTGGAAAGCTTAAAACAATTTCATCAATTAGCTGATCGAATTGATTTTGCGTTGATTGAGAGCGCAAGCTTACCACGTGTTTGTTCCATCGTTGTATGATTGGCCAGTTCGGTTTGGCCTTCTATCAGCTGTATATTATGGAGTCTTATACACTCCGATTAGAACAGAGCACAAGGGTTTTCCTTTGGTTAGGAGTTTGTTGATAATTCTTTTTTCAAATTCAAATTTTATTGCCATCAAATCACATTGAAAACTTTCTTAATAGACAACAAGATTACAGAAACAAAATGTCAAACATATACCTACATTTATTTGTAGCACGGCCAGAAAAAGACAAACTTGAGTACTAGCCGTGAGTTTATTAAATATAACTTAATATTTATATTTTTTGTTAATATTTTGTGAATAAAAATTACGAGTTCATGAGAGATGCAAGTAATTCCTTATATTTGATCCGAATGGTTATCCATAATACTGCAATCAAAATTTTTTTTATTCTGTACGGTAGCTAATTAATTTCATACGTATTGATTGTCCATAATGTATCCAGTGTCCATAATGGAGGTAATTGAACTACGGTACTCAAAATTAATGGCTTACTGGTCCCTCATAGATTTATAGTATTCCTGGTGATTGAGCCTGTCTTTTTCAGCGTTGTCTATTAATCTAATAAAGCTTGCTTTACAATTAGCTTACCCAGCAAACTTCGTACCACCAATGTATCTCATGTTACACTTGACTTTATTTGGTGAATCATGAAATTTATCTGACAATCAGTATTTTCATTTACATTTCAATACGGACTTTCTATGTGCTTAGTCATGCAGCATTCATTATTTCGAAAACATATTATTCTTCTCAATCAATTGGTAGTAATATCTGGTAGTATCTTTGTAGTATATCAGTAAAGTTTTCAATTAAAAAAAGGTTATATCAGTGTTTCAAAGAAAAATATTCAATGTTTCCATAGCTGTAGATTGTCGATATTATGGTCCAGGAAATATGCGATAATTCCATATTCTTTCCATTTTAAGATGAATATAAGCTAAGCTAAATTCAAAAATTGTAAATCATTCTTTCATTCTTCAGTAATAATTAATGAATGCAATATGAATACTATACATATATATATATATATATATATACTCTCTTTCATTGGGTGAATAGTTTTTTCAACATTTTCCAGTTTCTCAATGATAGAGGAGTGATATTATTACTTTCCTTGCCCTATTACCATACGTAAGGAAAGTATTGCTTTCCAAAAAAAATTAAGGTACCCCAATTTCTAAATTTCTATACGTTTCAAGGTCCCCTGAGTCCAAAAAGTGGTTTCTGGGTATTGGTCTGTGTGTGTGTGTGTGTGTGTGTGTGTGTGTGTGTGTGTGTGTGTGTGTATGTGTGTGTGTGTGTGCGTGTGTGTGTGTGTGTGTAAGTGTGTGTGTGTGTTCTATACGTTTCAAGGTCCCCTGAGTCCAGAAAGTGGTTTCTGGGTATTGGTCTGTGTGTGTGTGTGTGTGTGTGTGTGTGTGTGTGTGTGTGTGTGTGCGTCTGTGTACACGATATCTCATCTCCCCATTAACAGAATGACTTGAAATTTGGAACGTAAGGTTCTTACTATATAAGGATCCGACACGAACAATTTCGATCAAATGCGATACAAGATGGCGGCTAAAATGGCGGAAATGTTGTCAAAAACACAGTTTTTCGCGATTTTCTCGAAAACGGCTCCAACGATTTTGATTAAGTTATACCTGAAATAGTCATAAGTTCTATCAACTGCCACAAGTCCCATATCTGTAAACATTTCAGGAGCTCCGCCCCATCTATGCAAAGTTTGATTCTAGATTCCCAATTATCAGGCTTCAGATACAATTTAAACTAATAAATTTGAGTGGATAAGATTGAGCATGAGAATCTCTACAATTAATGTTCAGTAACATTTTCACCTAAGATTAAAAATAAGCTCGAAATTGGAGAGAATTTGATTATCCAATTGCAAACTGTTGGCAACTGTTGATTCTATTAATATTAATGATTCACTATGAAAAGATTGCAGACCTCGTGGGTCTCCAGCGTTATGGCCCTGTCACCAGCTGGATCAAATCTTTGAACAGAAGACTTGAGATGAGCGGGAGCACTAGCGTCAGGTGATCAATAATTTTCATAACGGCAAGGAAAGTTGTAGGAGTGCGCCACACCAGATTTTTCGTATAGGTCTTCTAAGGAACCATTATCAACAGCTGGTACCAATCAACTACACTTCAACTCCAAACTACCGTTTTAATACCAGTACACAATAATTTATCACAGGGTGATATGTTTATTACAGCTGGTAACTTCAGATGCTAAATCATATTATCACAATATGATCTTGAATCATGATCATCTTTTCGTTCTTCAGTAGCCGCTCGGCCGAAAATTTCGAAAACATATGTCTGTAAAATGGATTAATAAATAATTATTATCAACCCCCCTATTAAAATTTCTGTTCAGAAACCATCCCCAATATTCACACAACATATTCCCAAAGTTTCATGCCGTTATGTAAAGTAGTTTTCAAGTCTACAGGGAGCAAACAAACATACTAACAAACAGACATTCATTTTTTATAAATAGATTGCCATTCGGCTCAAACAAAAGCCTCTCTAAATGAAGGTAGAATGATAAGGATTCAATTCTGTTGTTTTTTCAACATTTTTTCAAATCACTTTCAAAAAGTTCATGTAGTACCTACTATTGTGTTTGAGACACTTCTGGCGCTATCATAGTTTCACCACTATTCTGTTCCACAGTCCTATCTCTTGCAGTCGTTAACTATATCTATGATAATTATATAAAGTAAAGAGCTGGCTTATGCACGTACGGGATAGGAAAATTATGTTTGACGCATCATCACTTCTGAACTACTGGACTAATTAACTTGAAATTCTGCTTATAGATTCTTGATTAACCAAGGATGGTTATAGGCCTATTCTCAATTCTTCAAAATTTCATTATGTCAAGTTTTCATTTTGTCAAGTTTTAAAATAGATCCTTGCGAAGCACGGGTTCTTGCTAATAATCTTATACTTTTAAAATATTCTTATCTCACTGACTCACTGATCACGATTTCTGGAAAACTACTGGATGGATTGCAACAAAACTTAGAATACCGTATAGCTTCCTTATACGTCCTAGGTGCTCACTAAGAAATCTTTTGGCGATATTTCAACTTTGAGGGTGGTTTTTAAGGGTTTAAAGTTCGTCTTTTAGCATGTATATTCTTCTTCTCCCAATCTCTTAATTATAATAATTCAAATGTCCATATCATATGTTACTATAGAACTATAATCTAGAGAGTACATATTCGAAACAGTTGATAGCTCGCGACCAATTAATAATTATTTTGTCAGGTTGGCATTAAGTTGAGATTATTTCATTAGGTTGGCACCAAGTTGAAGAATCAATAAAAATGCATTTATCAAGAACAAATTGATTGGGCACTGCTGCTTCATTCAGTGCTATTCCTGGGAGTATGGATAATTTTTATTTTTCATAAAACAAACTTTTATGACGGGAGTTGCTTCTATCAAATTTATTTTATTTATTTATTGATCCTATCTATAAAAGGCTAAGCCCCGACAGACTGAAATCACACCTCAGCCCAAATTACTGAGCCTAAAAACTTGAAATTTTGCACAATTGTTTATGGTAACCTCAAAACATCCACTAAGAAAGGATTTTCAGAAATTCGCCCCCCTGAGGGAGCTGGGGCCCCCCAAAAATGTTGTATTTTATAACCGCTCATTTCACAGCAAAGTCATGAGGAACTTTTTTGTTCAGCTACGAAAAATAATCAGATCTGTGCAGGAAAATTCCGATCAGGAGCACAGGGGTGTTCAGGAGAGGGCTTTTTTCGAAAATTTTTATGTAAAATCACACTACAGCTAAAACTGATTGTCCTACAGACTTAAAACTTTGCACAAATATTCTTCAAACATGCTAGACGCGCACTAAGAACGGATTTTGAGATATTTTGCCTCTAAGGATTTCAAAGGATGAAAAAGGATCCTATTTAAGTAAGGTTATGGACATGGTAAGGTGAACGCCATATGAAACTGAGATAATTGACACATCATATTCTAATATATGTTGTAATCATTGGAAAGCTTAAAATAATCTTATCAATCAGCTGATCGAATTAATTTTTCGTAAATCGAGACACATGTGTGTTTCATTGTTGTATTCTTGGCCAGTTCGGTTCGCGCCCTTCTATCAGCTGTATGGAGTCTCATACACATTCCAATTAGAACAGAGCACAGAGATTTTCTTGGTTAGGAGTTTGATGATAATTCTTTTTTTCAAATTCAAATTCTATTGCCATCAAAAATCACTTTTAAAACTTTCTTAATAGACAACAAGATTACAAAAAAAAATGTCGCACATATACCTACATTCATTTGTAGCATGGCCAGAAAAAGGCAAACCTTAGCCGTGAGTTTATTCAATATAACTTATATTTTTTTAAAATATTGTGTGAATAAAAAGTACGAGTTGATGAGAGATGTGAGTAATTCCTTATGTAGCAGTTGGGGTCACTGCAATCAAAAGTTTTTTATTCTGTAGCTAATAAATTTCATACATATTTTTGAATTTAATTGAATTACTAAAACATATTGATTCATTGATTGTCCATAATCTATCCAGTGTCCATAGTGAAAGTGATTGAAATACTCAAAATTAATGGTTTACTGGTCCCTCATAGTATTCCTGGTGATTGAGCCTGTCTTTATTCAGCGTTGACTATAAATTTAATAATAAAGCTTTATTCACAACTAGCCTACCCGGTGAACTTCGTACCGCCAACAGGTCAATGTACCCCATGTCACACTTGACTTTATTTGGTGAATCATGAAATTCATCTGAAAATCAATGTTTTTATTTACATCTCAATACGGACTTCCTATCCCTATATGCTCAGTCATGCAGCATTATCCCGAAAACATATTCTACTCAATCAATTGGTAGTAATATCTATCAGTAAAGTATTAAATTGAGAAAAAAAAATAGATAGGTTAAATCAGTGTTTCAGGAATGAATTCAATGTTTTCATAGTTGTTAATTGTCAATAGATGGTCAAGGAAATATGCGATGTACGATGAATCACACTGAATTCCATATTCATTCCATCTTCCATTTCAGGATGAATATAATCTGAATAGATTTTTGCCCACACCTTCTTCTATCAGAATCCCCAGTGTCGCTCTGGGCCGGCTAGACTCAGTTGGCATCTGGGGTGGGCTACAGCAGGGGATGAGAGGCTTGGTGGGGCGACCATCAACCACCCTTGTTCGAGTCGGGGGTTGGAACAGGGTCTTGAGTACTTAGGAGAAATGCTTCCCTCTTTTAGGTAAAAGGGGCCATGCTTTCGCACTGCCTAACAAGGTGCGGCATGGAGTGAGAGGAATAGGAACGATCTGGTGTTACAATCATATGAATATGATCGGGATAGAACAACAGGCATAGCCCAAAACTATTCTGTTCCCAAATTTTGATAAAATTTATAATAATGAAATGTCCGAAAAAATAGGTTATGTTCTCACTAAGGAATGATATGGATATAAAAAGCTTGGCACCAGCTGATTAAAGTGAATTGCTCATGTTCGCGGCGCATAAATCTGTACGCACTTTTAGAATCGGAACATTTCGAATTATATCAACATATTGCCATTAGAAATATTTTAACTCAACCTCCACCATTATAAAATTATTGCACATAATATTGAATAAATGAATAATGAATGAATAAATGAATAAATGAATAAATGAATAAATGAATTTATTTCCTTCTCAAATTACAAACTGCAAAAGTAGAAATTAAATAGTATCTTGGAAATTATACTGATCACGTATCCAGTTGTGTGATCAGATAATCAAAGTATAATTAACAAGGTAAAAACATTATCAACTTAAATAATAAATAATAAAAATAAAAATAAACTTGTATGAAAAAAATAAAAATAAAAGCTGTGAGTCTAGTCTAGGTGATTAAGATTGCTAAAACAATACTGAAACTACTGCCTGCAGCGCATGATATAAAAAAACAAATAAATTGAAACAGCCCAGAAAACCAAAAACTGGAATAAATGAAATGCATATAAATGTAATAATTAATATAATTAATATAATACCGTACATGCCTTAGTGGAATAGTGATTCAATTGAATAATAATATTTTTATGAGAATGGTGCCATTGAACAATGCTAGCTCAACCTGCAACATTATATCTAACAACATTTCTAACCATCCATACGTCGTGCACTGTAAATAACCAGCTCTTTGCTCTCTCGCAAAAGATGATATAGGAATCACACCTTCTCAATTCAATTGGCAATTTATTGTAAATATAAGGTCCTAAGTACATAAACGAGTGCCTAAAAATTTCCCTGCTCACCTTTGGTGTCCTACACAGTAGCTGGTTAACGCTTCTCATATTGTAATAAAGATTTCCCGTACCACAGTTTCCGCTTTTCAAATAAAACAATTTTAAAACTTTAAAAACGATAAATTTTGGATAGGCATTATTTTCAAATTTACATACAAAGGAAAAGAACTCTCTCTTACATTTTAAAAATTATCAATCTTATATAATGATTCTGGGCTATTCTTAACCTATTAATAATAGTTTTATATTTCAGGTTATTTAGACAAATTATTGAAATCTACCCAATCTGAAATCCTTACCCTGTCGTGATCGACAACGGCATTTACGCGCAA
>NW_024090449.1:0-29734 GCF_014356525.2 Nilaparvata lugens
TGGTTAGAAATATCTTTTCCTCCACCTACTATCAAAAGTCTCATTTTACACCTGGAATCGAATACTAAAGTACTACTTTTCCTCCCATGGGACTAAAAATAATTCCCAGCGGGAAAAGTGATCACTTTTACTCCCAAGGGAGTAAAAATAAACCCATAAGATTAACATGGGAAGAAGTCCGACAACGCCGCGATTGAAGAATGAGGAATGTGGCAACACTGTCGTGGTCGGTAGAGGAAAAGTAAAAGAGCTCTATTTCGATCTTTGGAATATTTTAGCTCTAGGAAATAAGTAGCTCTATTTCGATTGTTAGGTTATGTTCAACCGTTGGTGGATATGAAAAAGTACACACCTCTAACGTCATCGGCATCTCTACGAGAGCGTTCATCTAAAGGTACGTTTTCGTTTATGCGAACTTTTCCGCAGTCGACGACGGCAAGCATTGTTGACATTCATATTGTCCAAATTTCAAGTGTGCTAAAACAGCTGATTAAATAACTTTTTCATTATTTGTCTTTATTAATAAAGAAATAAACATTTTCAATAATATCAAAATATTGCCATTTAAAAGTATAAAAAAGTATAAGCTCAACCTGCTCCATTAAAACATAATTTAACATAATCTTTTAAGTTATGTAGACAGATTGAAATCTACCCAATCTGAGATTCTCTCCCTGTCATGGTCGACGACGGCATTTACGCATAAACGAAAACCCACTTTAACAGAGACGACTGAGCGTGTCTGCACAGAAAACAAGATTGCAGGTTATGTTTTTCTTGGTTACCTACTAAGATCTTCGAAATCCGCTACCGGTATTGTAGAAGTTATTTTCGTTTTTATAAAATGGAAAGTGAGAGTGATGAGGAGTTTGTTCTAACTCCGCCGAACATTCGACACGAAGCTGAAAATGTAACTGAAAATTTGCTTCCGGAAAAATCAAAGGAACTATACATCAAGCGATATGATTTATTCGTTGAATGGTGCAAGAAGAATTGTGGTGGAACAGTAAGAATTTCAGAAAACGTAATCCTTGTTTACCTCTCACAACAAGCACAGGTATGTAGCCCAAGTTATTTATGGACCATTTATTCAATGTTGAAAGCAACAATTATTGTGAAACACAACATAGACATCAGTAATTTTACGAAAGTGGGTGCTTTTCTGAAAAAGAAAAATGTAGGCTATCAACCTAAGAAGTCTAAAACATTCACCAAAGAGGAGGTAAATAAATTCCTGTTAAATGCTCCAGATGAACAATACTTATTGAAAAAAGTAGCCTTGATTTTTGGTATTTGTGGAGCTTGCCGAATGGGTGAATTGTGCAATATGACTGTTAGTGACATTGAGGACAAAGATTCAATTCTCATAGTTAATGTACCTGATTCTAAAACCAACAAGGGACGTGTTTTCACTGTGATCAATGGCACACAACGAGACATAGACTACTTATATTATTTCAGAAAGTATTTAAATTTAAGACCAAAGACAACAAAATCACCCGGCTATTTTTAAGTTTTAAAAATGGGAGATGCTACAATCAAGCCATGGGGAAAAATTCCCTGGGAAAAATACCCATGAGTATTGCACAATACTTACAACTTCCCAATCCTAACTTGTATACTGGACACGCTCTAAGGCGGACTTCAGCTACTTTGCTGGTTAATGCTGGAGGAACAATGACCCAGCTTAAAAGACATGGGGGAAAAATACCCATGAGTATTGCACAATACTTACAACTTCCCAATCCTAACTTGTATACTGGACACGCTCTAAGGCGGACTTCAGCTACTTTGCTGGTTAATGCTGGAGGAACAATGACCCAGCTTAAAAGACATGGCGGATGGAAGAGTACTACTGTCGCCGAAGGCTATATTGAAGAATCAATTGGAAATAAAATACAAACAGCAAACAGGATTTTGAACCAAACAACAAGCAACATTGATTTAAATCACACTTCATCTGGGCCTATGCCAGTGGCCACAACACACCAGCTTCAATCCAGTTCCAGCGATGTTGATGAAACTTCAACTAGGCCTATGCCAGTGGCTGCTACGCACCAGTTTCAATCCAGTTCCAGCGATGTTGATGAAACTTCAACTAGGCCTATGCCAGTGGCCACAACACACCAGTTTCAATCCAGTTCCAGCGATGTTGATGAAACTTCAACTAGGCCTATGCCAGTGGCCACAACACACCAGCTTCAATCCAGTTCCAGCGATGTTGATCACACTTCAACTAGGCCTATGCCAGTGGCTGCAACGCACCAGTTTCAATCCAGTTCTGTTCTATCAACCCCGAACACGGTCTTTCAAAATTGTGATGGGTGCACAATAACAATAAACAATTACTATCAGAAGTAGGCTTTTACACTATCAACAATCATCTCTATCAACAATCATCATCTATACTATAAACTATAAACTATCTATATATAATAGTTAATACGCGACATGGAATTTTGTGACTCATAAGGAAACTATAAACTATCAACTATCAACTATCAACTAGCAACTATCAACAAATTATTATCAGAGGTGAGCTAAATTTTGTTTTTAAAAAAATAGTGTGAAAGCGTGAAGATGTAGTAAAATTATTCATTGTTATAGGTATTGGTGTAGGTGGAGGAAAAATGTTGTGTGCATCACGGGACTAAAGTACTTATTCTCCCTCAGGGAAATTGTCGCCCGATGGCGTAGCCATCGGGCGACAACAGTTTCCCTCAGGGAGAAAAAGTTGCACTTTAGTCCCTAGATGCACAAATAACTAATGTCTTTTATCTGGAGTTTAGATAGTATTAATAAAAAATCGATACAGTAACAAACGTTGAAGAGCATACCATACATTGATACGCTAGTAGAAATTCTACTTTAATTCTAGGAAGAATCAATCTACATGTTATGACGTCATTGATTAGTTGTGGGGCCAGAAGTAATAGTAGGTATTGATAATAGTCAGTCTTGGCTTGAAGTGCAATGAGATTCACTTGAGCATTCCTCACAGTAACAAGTGACAAATATAAACATTCTTTTCACATAAGTGTAACAATTATACATGACTAAATAATAACATCAATTTCCACCATCCATCCAATTTGAAATGAATGTCACTGAGGCAAACTGTCTTCAGCAGGGACTTGACCGAGAGAGATTTCTAGGAGAGTCTTCAAGTTGGCCTTATAAATACTCAACTCACTATCACTCAGGTCCCACACTAGCGATCGTAGCGTGGTCAAAATGGCGGTGCACTCATTGACGAGTTGTCTACGACTGGTGACCGGCTCGGCAACTTCTTCATACTCAACTGCTACAAGATTATTGTCCTCAAGAGCCGTTTCCTCTGTTGTTTCCTCATGATTTTCTGCCGATTCTGAAGAATTTTCTTCTTGGTAATCAACAGCTGTTAAAAGATTGTTCACATGTAGATACTGTGTTGTTTCCGCACCATTTTCTGATGTTGCTGGAAAAAAATCGAAACTGATTTAGAAACTCCTTTTGCGATACAAGTTGCCAGTGTTAGATTGAGTATTTGGTAATTGAGCAGCGCGATTTCCAGTTTAGAAATGTTTTAGATGTAGTATATTTCGCACCTAGAGGAGAAAATGAGATTTTTCCGGCTCAAAATTGGTTTTCAAGTCCGAGGCCGTAGGCCGAGGACTAGAAAAGATTGAGAGCCGGAAAAACATTTTTGCCCGTGGTGCGAACGCTATTTTTCGCCACACACAAAAATAAACAATATATATATATATATAATATATATATATATATATATATATATATATATATGAGAATAGTTGTTTACTAAGCACTTCCGAAAGCAGAAGTGGAAGGTGATAGCTCTAGCAAATCTGAGGTAATCTGAATATCAGGAAATTGTCCAAATATTTTTATTTTTTATTCTGATTTGTCTAAATAACCTAAAAGATAATGTTCAATTATGTGGGAAGTTGAGTTTATACTTTTTTATTCTTTCAAATGACAATAAGATGATATTATTATAAATGTTTCAATTATTGAATAATGAACACAAATAATAAAACGTTTTTTGATCAGCTATTTTTTGATCACCTTTCTTTGTTCCATGTTAGCGGCTGGAAAGAGTACTCTTTCCGGCCTAGGCCGGAAAGAAACCTGTTCTGACGTCAGACGAGAGTCGTCTGCAAACAAAGTCTTTCAGATCTACGTAGGGACTGGAAAACAGCTGCTTTCTGTGCAGTGTGGCGAAAAATGTGATTTTATTGTTCTTAGTATCAGGGTGGCCACCCATTTTAAAATTTAAAAAATCATGAGTAATTCCCGGTTTTCCAGAGTAAAATTTCAAATTTTCCTGGTGGAGTATCCGCGGTATTTAAGAAACAAAAAACATTGAGAATTTATTGTGGAAATCTTCAGTTTGATTATCCATGACAAATTGCGAATAGCTTATTCAAATTTCCAAATATATTGATAATTTTTGACACTACAGTCTATTTTTGTGAGGAATTAGTACGTTCTTTCAACTTCTCATGTGTGTAGAGTGCTTTCGGACAGGGTCCATTTTCAACAATCAGTGAGTATAGTTAAAAACGAAAAATTCCTCACAAATAATATAGACTACAGTATCGAAGTTATTAATACATTTGAACATTTATTATGTATTCTGAGTCAACTTTTACTTATGAAGCCATATATATATATTATTGACCGAGCGAAGTGAGGTCTAAGATTCAAGTCGATGGTTTGGCATTTCTCTTAATGTTTAAATGTTTATATGTTGTGCATTTACGGCGAAACGCGGTAATAGATTTCCATGAAATTTGACAGGTATATTCCTTTTTTAATTGCGCGTCGACGTATATACAAGGTTTTTGGAAATTTTGCATTTCAAGGATAATAAAAAAGGAAAAAGGAGCCTCCTTCATACGCCAATATTAGAGTAAAAATCAGACTATAGAATTATTCATCATAAATCAGCTGACAAGTGATTACACAGATGTGTGGAGAAGCCAGTCTATAGCTGTATTTCCATATTAAGGTCTATAGTTATGTTTCAGGTACTACTTGTGGATTAGAATACTGCGTGAGGTCTACTGTTCACAGAACTACTAGTGTATGTACAGTACCATAGCCGAGGCTATCTATAGCTAAAGGCTGTTGGTTACTCTTCAAACCTTGACAAAAGTCTCATTCCGAAGAGAATAAAGCAAACAAAATACTTAATTTTGAAATGTGATTGATTTATATCAGGTCTTAAAATATGATCATTTTAAAATAAACGATAAGCGAGCGCCAAATTTTTTCCACTGTTTTATAATCAAAATTTGCTAACAAATCGATTGAAACCAGAAATTAATGTGAAATCTACTGGGCCAAGTCATTAAGTCTTCAGATACAACCTTAGACCATAAAATCCTTATGATTGCACCAGAGGAACTGTTATCAGTATACTTATTTACTAAATTAATTTAAATTTATGAAAAAATCATGAGTGATTGGAAAAATTCATGAGGAATTCACGGTATTTTTACCGGTTAGTAAAATCATGAGGAATTCAAGGTTCTCCCGGTTTTCCCAGTAGGTGGCCACCCTGTTTCAATCTAATTGACGCAGACGACATTGATCAATCGACTTCAAGCTTCAAGGGCCGGTTCCCGAGCTTGGGATTTAGCTAAGTTCTAGACTTTAAACAGCTGGAGTCAGAAAATTGGCTTTCCAAAACGGGGCGTAGTCGCAGTAAATAGTTGAAACGTTTTTCCTTGGCGAAATGAAACATTCCTAAATAATTCAAAATAGCTTAAACTTTACACTATTTTCTCTCTATTTTATTTTGTGTTCAATTTTCTAGTTTTTCGAAATTTAATTTAAACGTGGACTGCGACTGCGCCCCGTTTCGGAAAGCCAATTTTCTGACTCCAGCTGTTTAAAGTCTAGAACTTAGCTAAATCCCGAGCTCGGAAGCCGGCCCTAAATGATTAGAAGAATACTGTACGTGCTTGTGGCTGCGATCGAACAAACAGTCACATAAGAGCCTGAAGTTATCACCTCTTACAATCGACGAATAATTACACATTAATTAAAATCAACCTTCACATGTATTCAAAACTGTAGTTGTTTGGGAGTATATTCTCATAAAGTAAATTCTATTCTTATAGGATTGACTAAACTTGAAATATAATATTCAGGCTAAGCATCAATATCCTATACTATTAAACGAGCAACTTCTGTTTATATGTTTAGATGTTTGGATGTTTAAATGATTCTATTTCACCGGATCTCGAAAACGGCTCTAACGATTCTCACGAAATTCAGAACGTAGTAGGTTTATAATATAAAGATTCAATTGCACTAGGTCTCATCCCTGAGAAAACTAGCTGAAGGACATTAAAAGGATAATTATTATTCATCCTTGGAAAAACAGCTGATAATAATTATTTCGTCGTCTGTTGGTGATGGAAGTGAGTGAGCGAGTTCGTGTGTGTGGGACTGTGTTAAAATTATGACTCAGCTGTTGAACTTTAGTAATCATTCAATCAGGTACTTAGTGCCGGTTGCAAAAAAGTTGGGTTATTTTCAATCCTGATTAATTCCAGTAGATCCATCTTTTTGAAATGGTCTTCTCTGATTTGGTTCACGTGAAGTTAATCTAGATTGAAATTTAACTGGCTTTTGTGCAACTGGGCCTTTGTGAGAGAAATTTTTGCATTCCTCTGGGAATTAATCTCAATTTACTGTGATTAGATAGAACATTTCTGTATGAATGTTATTATAATTTCTTCTTTCGTAATAAATTCTTTATGCTTTTGTACTCCAGAGCGAAGCTCGGTCCCCGATATTTAATATGATAAACATAACCTATTTTTGAAGTACTTCTATAATATTCTGAAATTAGATAATAGCAGATTATTCAGCCCAGGAGGTTTTCTAGTTAATATGAATGGTAATATAAGAAATATTACAGTATAATAATTTTATTAGCAACCATTCTAATTTATCATCTTGAAATTGTCCTAGATAAATTGACAAACAAATAAAAAGGAATGTATAAATACAAATAAAAACAGAAGTTATTTTTTTAATTTAAAAATGATTTTTGTGTATTTTGAATTGTAAATTGAGTGTGTAATTGATGAATGTTAAGTGACACATAACCTAGCTACATTAGGACTGTTGTATAAATTAGAATTGGAACCGTTTTGGGCTTATAAGCCTGTCGTACTTTTCTGTAAGTTGTGTGATTCTGATTAAATAAATAAATGCTTATTATAATATACTGATTTTATATTTCCTGAATGAAGGGTATCTTGGACTATGCTATTATGGTAACTCCTAAATCTAAGAGGATAATTGAGCGTTTCCTTACTTACTTTGTTCAATTACAAAAACGCCATCAACGATTTGATGGTTGAAGTGCTCTTCAATACTTGGAATGTTGTTCATGTCCAAATAGTCTTCTATAAAAATCCCTGCATTTTCCTCAGTATTCATAATTGATTCTGATGGCTCACTCCTCTCACAGGATATTGAATCTTTGACCTGAAAAATGTAATATATTTAATAAATATTATAATATAATTATACAAATGAAGGGCACAGGGGGAAAACGAACAATATTCTCAGCTTAGAAGGAGAAGGAGAATGAGAAGGAGAAAAAGAAGAAGAAAAATTTTTGTGATGTTTATCGTTTTTCCCCTGTGCCCTTCAAATACAATTCTACTTTTCAGCTGAATAAATGTCAAGTGACCTGGATGACTCAGGTCTGGAGTTTTCAGGTAGCACCTAATTAGGGCCTTTGACATGACTGCGTTTAGGCAGCCGGAACCGACGGCTTGTCATGTCCATCCAAAACACAGGAGTTTCTATAATTTTGATAACTATTTTTGTTATATATTTTCTATTTTAATGAATTTTCACTCTTTACCAGCTTAGGCTAGGCACACACCAGTTAGTCAAGACAAGACAATACATGATCAGACACAATACTTCACATAGTTGCTTATGAAGACATGTCTAATTGCAATGACTAATCAGTGTGAGTTGCATCATAAGCAACTATGTGAAGTATTGTGACTAAACGTGTCTGATCATGTCTTGTCTTGTCTTGACTAACTGGTGTGCGCCTGGCCTTAGATTCATTCATATTGATTGGCAAATTTAAATAAATGATGCATCAAAGCAGGCAATATATCGATATTGATGAAAAAGACAATCATCGTTCAAAATAGATAGTACCGTAGGTTGTAGCTTCATAATCTGGCATCGAAATCACTCTTTTAACAGCTGTAAAATGGACAGTTAAGTTTACCTTTTTTCTTTTTCTTTCCACAGACTTCTCTCTTTTGAGAGAATGATCCATTATGTCCTGCAACATAGGAAAATTCAACACACAATTATTTCCATCTCATGTCAAACATGATTTTCAAATTATCTCCTAATTTTTGATCTTTCAAAAAACAGGAATCAGGTAAGGTTTTTCTGGTAAGAGGGCTTCTCTGATTGGTTCTCGTGGCATTTAATCAGAAATAAAAGTTAACAGACGTTTGTGCAGCCGGTAGCTTCTCCTTGCATCCTGTTCCCCTGTTCTTTAGGACGAAGCCACACGAGCGATTTTTCAGGCGTTTTCTAACGAGTCAACAGGCCGGAAACTTCCCGATTGGCTGATTAGTTTGGCGTTCGGGGAATAATCAGCCAATCGGAAAGCTTCCTGCCCTGCGACTTGTCTGGAAACGCCTGAAAAGAACGTGTTGTGTGGCTTGGCCCTTTTAATTATAGAGTACCGGATTAAACTCACTATCTCTTCTCACCTCATCCATCCACAACCTTACTGCTAAAAATCTGGTGTGGCGCACTCACACTACTTTCCTTGCCGTTATGAAAATTGATCACCTGACGCTAGTGTTCACGCGCATAAGAGTCTTCTATTCAGAGATCTGAGACAGCTGGTGACAGGACAATAATAACGCTGCAGACACACGATGTCTGCTATCTCTTCATAGTGAATGATTTAATAGAATCAACAGTTGCCAACAGTTTGCAATTGAATAATCACATTTTCTCGAATTTCGAGCTTATTTTAAATTTTAGGTGAAAATGTTACTGAACATTAATTGTAGAGATTTTCATGCTCAATCTCTACCACTTGGAATTTTTTGTTTAAATTGTAACTGAAGCCTGATAATTAGGAATCTAAAATCAAACTTTGCATAGATGGGGCGGAGCTCCTGGAATTTTTACAGATATGGGACTTGTGGCAGTTGATAGAACTTATCAATGACTATTTTAGGTATAAATTTGATCAAAATCGTTGGAGCCGTTTTCGAGAAAATTACATTTGATCGAAATTGTTCGTGTCGGATCCTTATAGGGCAAGGACCTAAAGTTCAAAATTTCAAGTCATTCCGTTAATTGGGAGATGAGATATCGTTTACACAGACGCACATACACTCATACACACACACATACAGACCAATACCCAAAAACTTTTTTGGACTCAAGGGACCTTGAAACGTATTGAAATTTAGAAATTGGGGTACCTTAATTTTTTTCGGAAAGCAATACTTTCCTTACCTATGGTAATAGGGCAAGGAAAGTAAAAATTCCCCGTCAGACTGTGGTGAAAAATGTACTGAACTAAACCTCACCTTTGTGATGTCGCAACTATGTTTTATCATAGAGAAACAATAGCATAAGTAGATATCCCATGGTATAGGGCGTTTATGTCGCAACTTTTACTGTTATCTCAAGCCTATAGTCCACGTAGTTCTTTCCCGAGAAGCTTTATGACGCTGGTAGTCTTTCATATTGTGCCGTTCATACACTCTTACCCGGTCAAAACAGTAAAAATCGAAAATAATCTACAGTAATCAGCTTGAGATAACAGTGAAAGTTGCGACATAAACGCCCTATACCATGGGATATCTACTTACGCTATTGTTTCTCTATGGTTTTATGTTGATAGACTATTTTTATGTTAACTATCTAGTTTTTATGTAAACTATTTAAACTAGTTTTTTTGTAAACTATTCAAACTAGTTTTTATGTTAACTATTTAAACTAGTTTTTATGTAAAGTAAACTTTACTTTGGCGATGTCTCAACTTTATGTTGCAAGACTATTTTTATTTAAACTCTCTAAACTATTTTTTATAAACTTTTCTTTCAACTATTTTTTATTTATTATGTAACCTTACCTTGGTGAATTCGCAACTATTTTTTATGTTGCGGACGAGTTTTTTGGTTATCATGGAAGCCAGACCCATGTCTTCCTTAGCAATAGCTTCTTCCCTGATGTCTTCTAGAATCTGCTTCATTGCAACTCCTTCTTTCAGCTTGCCTGGAAAAGAGAGCTCTACTAGTTTCAACTAGCATTCAACTAGTATTCAACTAGTTTTTCAACTAGATTTATATTGTTAATTACAATAACATTAATGTCAATTAAAATGGTGTAATTGTATTCACGATCATATTCACAATTAAATTGATTTAAAATTCTAGTAATAATTCAAGGCATTTGATGAAAAATGATGTTTGAGTTGTTGAGAAGATTTCCTAAAGGTCTAAGGCCCGCCCGGTTGCACAAAAGCGATTAAGTGATTAATTTCACTAGAACCAATCATAGAAGGCATTTTTGATAAGATGGTTAAAAAGCCGGTTAAATTTTAACCGTGATTAATTTCACGAGAACCAATCAAAGAAGGCATATTTGATAAGATGCCTTATCTGATTAGTTCTCGTGGTTAAATCACGGTTAAAATTTAACCGGCTTTTGTGCAACCGGCACTATAGTCTGTCCAAACTGCCATGAGCCCTGAAAGATTAAGCCGACCCTCGCTCTCCCACGCGCAGGCACACACGCCCGGCCTACCTGCGCCATTGATATACTATGTATTCTACGTAGTATACAGGTAGGCAGACCGTCCCTTTACTCACACACACAAAAGAAGACTGCGCTTGTGTGTGTGAGTAGTAGGAGGGTCGGCCTAATTCAAAATTCAAATTCAAATTTATTTCCACAAAGTAGGTACAAACATTTAACTATGAAACACAAATGCAATTCACAACAATCAATTCAAATAAATAACATTCCTTACTAAAAAATAATAAATTGAACAATACTAGCATTAATACTAGTTCTATTCCTAACTAGTAAGAGTTATAATGCACAATCAAACTGATTGAGGATTATCATTACATAACTATCCAATACTTCAAATAGCATAAGCTTGGTGGAAATCTACTGGCATAAGTGAGAACTTGTACGCCAGTAGGAGTAGCGCCCCAATACTAAGAGAGGAAAAAAATGAATAAAGAAAAAATAAAATAAATGCTTCACTCGAGGATTTATAAACATACGCAATTCTAATCATACGGATCCTTCAACAATATGTGAAAAAATATTTTGCAAGAGACCTTCAAAATGGAAGCTATATTATTTTGATATCAAAATAATATTCTTGGATGATCCAGTTTTCTATTTTCAATGTTGCGGACGAGTTTTTTGGTTATCATGGAAGCCAGACCCATGTCTTCCTTAGCAATAGCTTCTTCCCTGATGTCTTCTAGAATCTGCTTCATTGCAACTCCTTCTTTCAGCTTGCCTGGAAAAGAGAGCTCTACTAGTTTCAACTAGCATTCAACTAGTATTCAACTAGTTTTTCAACTAGAATTATATTGTTAATTACAATAACATTAATGTCAATTAAAATGGTGTAATTGTATTCACGATCATATTCACAATTAAATTGATTTAAAATTCTAGTAATAATTCAAGGCATTTGATGAAAAATGATGTTTGAGTTGTTGAGAAGATTTCCTAAAGGTCTAACAAAAGGTTGCACAAAAGCGATTAAGTGATTAATTTCACTAGAACCAATCATAGAAGGCACTTTTGATAAGATGGTTAAAAAGCCGGTTAAATTTTAACCGTGATTAATTTCATGAGAACCAATCAAAGAAGGCATATTTGATAAGATGCCTTATCTGATTAGTTCTTGTGGTTAAATCACGGTTAAAATTTAACCGGCTTTTGTGCAACCGGCACTATAGTCTGTCCAAACTGCCATGAGCCCTGAAAGATTAAGCCGACCCTCGCTCTCCCACGCGCAGGCACACACGCCATTGATATACTATGCATACTATACGTAGTATACAGGTAGGCAGACCGTCCCTTTACTCACACACACAAAAGAAGACTGCGCTTGTGTGTGTGAGTAGTAGGAGGGTCGGCCTAATTCAAAATTCAAATTCAAATTTATTTCCACAAAGTAGGTACAAACATTTAACTATGAAACACAAATGCAATTCACAACAATCAATTCAAATAAATAACATTCCTTACTAAAAAATAATAAATTGAACAATACTAGCATTAATACTAGTTCTATTCCTAACTAGTAAGAGTTATAATGCACAATCAAACTGATTGAGGATTATCATTACATAACTATCCAATACTTCAAATAGCATAAGCTTGGTGAAAATCTACTGGTATAAGTGAGAACTTGTACGCCAGTAGGAGTAGCGCCCCAATACTAAGAGAGGAAAAAAATGAATAAAGAAAAAATAAAATAAATGCTTCCCTCGAGGATTTATAAACATACGCAATTCTAATCATACGGATCCTTCAACAATATGTGAAAAAATATTTTGCAAGAGACCTTCAAAATGGAAGCTATATTATTTTGATATCAAAATAATATTCTTGGATGATCCAGTTTTCTATTTTCAATGTAATATACTTCGTTATTATTTGTTGGTTTATAAGATTGTTTGGGATACTATTTATTATTCTTGGTGCAATATAAATCAGTTGTTTTGGAAATAAAGTAAGTTAAAATCCTTCAGAGCTCATACCTGTTTGGACAGAGTATAAGAAAATTTAAAAGCTTAACACTGTGATGTCAACAATCTAAAACTCGGGGAACCCAGAATTTGTGAATCTGGAATACATATCCAGAAATTGTGGAAATTCAAAATTCAGGTAGTTGAAGTTTCCAATTTAAAATTGGTTTGTATTCAATTCAAAGTGTAATTTTGGAATGATTAATGACCCTGAATTTGTAGCGTATAATGAGGGCCACGTTATAATGGCAGAATTTTATTAAAATTAACAACTACATTTTTATTTGTCTAGACTCTAAAGTGAGTTCCACGATATAATGACTCTGAAGAAAGATAAGAGAACAACGCTACCGATTCTCCGCCTTCTACGGTGGGTACCTTACAGCGGTATATCTGAAGTAATATTAATTGCTCATTCTTTTTTAAAATGATCTCTTATATTTTATTTGTGAAGAAAAAATGTTTTTCAATGATTAAATAATCAATTTTGATAATTGAGATTGAATATTCTGTTGAATAATAATTATAGTTCTACATTGTTCAAAAATCGATCTGGCAACGTTACGGAGGATAATGAGAATACTAGTAGTTCTGTGAACAGTAGACCTCACGCAGTTGTTCTCATCCACAAGTATCTGATGTCACCTGTTTGAAATGTTAACAAACTAAGTTCACGTTCGAATTTGTATTCCATAATATGATAATTCATCCAGTTCCGTAATAATCTTTCCATCGGAAGAAAATTATTTTTTTACAATCAAAAATATTATAATTGACCGAGCGAAGTGAGGTCTAAGATTCAAGTCGAAAGTTTGGCAAAGTTGGCAATTCATGTTTAATCTATAATTATATATAAAAGCGAAATGGCTCTCACTCACTGACTGACTGACTCACTCGCAGAACTAAAAATCTACGGGACCAAAAACGTTCAAATTTGGTAGGTATGTTCAGTTGGCCTTTTAGAGGCGCACTAAGAAATCTTTTGGCGATATTTTAACCCTAAGGTTGGTTTTAAAGGGCTTAAAGTTCTTTTAGCATGTTGACTTTGTTAGGATGGCACCAAGTTGAAGATTGGAATGCATTTATCCAGGACCTCCTAAATACCAATTTATCCAATTAGCCAGAATTAGCGTTTTCTCAGCTTTTCTGCGTTTCCTCACCTTTTTCAATAATTGATGGAAATATATTTGAAAAAATTCAGTACACAGGTTTAGCTGAGGTGGAAGAATTTTGTTCGCCAAAGATACGCCGATATAGTAACAGGTGTTTTTCGAGATCAAATTGACATAATACGTTCAAATTCGGTACAGAGGTTCCGCTGAGATCTACATGCAGGCGAGCGAAGCGAGCCCGATGATCTCATTTTTGGACGATCCAGTCGGGGGTCTAGACGGATATGGCGAGCGAAGCGAGCCTGACGGCTAGTGTTTGAATATTTGAATGTTTAAATGTTGCGCATTTACGGCGAAACGCGGTAATAGATTTTCATGAAATTTGACAGGTATGTTCCTTTTTTAATTGCGCATCGACGTATATACAAGTTTTTTTTTGGAAATTTTGCATTTCAAGGATAATATAAAAGGAAAAAGGAGCCTCCTTCATACGTCAAGATTAGATTAAAAAGCAGACTATAGAATTATTCATCATAAATCAGCTGACAAGTGATTACACAGATGTGTGGAGAAGCCAGTCTATTGCTGTATTTCCATAAGGTCTGTAGTTTCAATCAGGTACTTGTGGATGAGAATTCTGCGTGAGGTCTACTGTTCACAGAACTACTAGTTTATCACCTATTAAATGAGTTTTTTCAAATGTGAGAATATTGATACTGATGGGCACGCATAATTGACCGAGCGAAGTGAGGTCTAAGATTCAAGTCGACGGTTTTTCATATCTCTTTATGTTTATATTATGTTGCGCATTTACAGCGAAACGCAGCAATAGATTTTCATAAAATTTGACAGGTATGTTCCTTTTTGAATTTCGCGTCGACGTATAGATAAGATTTTTTTAATTTTGCATTTCAAGGATAATACAAAAAGAAAAGGAATTTCCTTCGAACACCAAAATTACCGTAAACATCAGACTATAGAATTATGAATCATAAATCAGCTGTCTAGTGATTACACAGATGTGTGGAGAAGCCAGTCTATTGCTGTATTTCCATAAGGTCTGTAGTTTCAATCAGGTACTTGTGGATGAGAATTCTGCGTGAGGTCTACTGTTCACAGAACTACTAGTAATACCATGACTGCAAAACAAAATATTGAATCCAAAGACTTAAAGATGCATACCTCTTTAAGGTCTTTGATTGAAACTATAGACCTTATGGAAATACAGCAATAGACTGGCTTCTCCACACATCTGTGTAATCACTTGTCAGCTGATTGATTATGAATAATTCTATAGTCTGATTAATCCTATCTTCAGAGTAGATGATATAATAAGTGATATCGGAGTAAGGAGGAATTGCTTTTCTTCTCATATTATTCCTAAAATGCAAAATTCAAAAAAAACCTTGTGTATACATCGACGCGCAGTTGAAAAAGGAATATTCCTGCCAAATCTCATAGAATTCTATTAACGCATTTGGCCGTAAATGCGTTACATACATACATAAAAGAGAAAATCCGAGTTGAAACATAGACGTCAATTATATATTTAGAGCTTTGTCGAATGATAGACATGGATTGCAAGACTAATACTAGTAGTTCTGTGAACAGTAGACCTCACGCAGTATTCTCATCAACAAGTACCTGATTGAAACTATAGACCTTATAGAAATAGACACGGCTTCTCCAGACATCTGTGTAATCCACTTGTCAGCTGATTGATTATGAATAATTCTATAGTCTGATTAATCCTATCTTCAGAGTAGATGATATAATATAGTGATATCGGAGTATGGAGGAATTGCTTTTCTTCTCATATTATTCCTAAAATGCAAAATTCAAAAAAAACCTTGTGTATACATCGACGCGCAGTTGAAAAAGGAATATTCCTGCCAAATCTCATAGAATTCTATTAACGCATTTGGCCGTAAATGCGTTACATACATACATAAAAGAGAAAATCCGAGTTGAAACATAGACCTCACTACGTTCGGTCAATTATATATTTAGAGCTTTGTCGAATGATAGACATGGATTGCAAGACTAATACTAGTAGTTCTGTGAACAGTAGACCTCACGCAGTATTCTCATCAACAAGTACCTGATTGAAACTATAGACCTTATGGAAATACAGCAATAGACTGGCTTCTCCACACATCTGTGTAATCACTTGTCAGCTGATTTATGATGAATAATTCTATAGTCTGATTTTTAATCTAATCTTGGCGTATGAAGGAGGCTCCTTTTTCCTTTTATATTATCCTTGAAATGCAAAATTTCCAAAAAAAACTTGTATATACGTCGATGCGCAATTAAAAAAGGAACATACCTGTCAAATTTCATGAAAATCTATTACCGCGTTTCGCCGTAAATGCGCAACATATAAACATTTCAACATTCAAACATTAAGAGAAATGCCAAACCGTCGACTTGAATCTTAGACCTCACTTCGCTCGGTCAATTAATCAAATACTGCCATTATAACGAGGACCTCACTATAGTATACTTGGGTGCCACAAAGTGGCAGTGGATAACTTACCTACTACGTATTCTCTGATAGAAAGTGGTAGACGAATATGCTTCAAATCGGTTCCGTGACCTTCATGTTTGTCGAAAAATTTCACATAAATTTGATCACCTTCTCTCACTACTAGCCTTGATGGACACTTAGTTTCTAGTTTTGCAGTGCCTTGTGATTTCAGCTTTCGTTGTCTCACTTCTACAGGTTTATATCTTCCAGTTCGTGAGCAATGATAATAGAGGTGCTTAGTTCCCGAAGTACTAATCACTCCTGCCCTTCTGAAGTAGCTAGAATGTGTTTCCAGTTCCATCTTTGATTTCCATTCCAAAAATTCTGAAATAGAAGAATAATATGATAAACAATTATTAGTCTGAATAAACAATTCTAATGGAATATTATGCGACATTTAAACAAATAACGGAAACATTTGAAAACGCCTTGAAACTTGAGTGGGAAGGACAAAAATTATTTTATTCAGACTAATGTAAAGTTCAAGATTTGCCATTTGAGAATTATTAATAACATCTATCACATTTTTCACAATTACTTCTTCAAGATGGCTTCCTCCTGCAGGAATACACTCTTGATATCTGTGTTGAGATTCCTGAACGATTGCTGCAACATTTCAGCTGTGCTTCTAGTGGAGAAGATTGTTTTAATTTTCGGAACAAAATATTTCAAATTAATATTTATTTTACAGTTTTGAGTGCTAAGTAGAATATATTTTGTTATCAATTCGGATCTTAATTTTTCTAAATTCAAAATTAATTGTTTCAAGTGTTTGTATTTTGTTTCAATTGAAAAGTCGCACGTAGCCTTTATTTGGACGATTTATTTTAGGAAATTGGGATGAAAAGAAGTTTTGGACTGTAGTCTGTTTCTTTGTCCTTAAGTTGATTGTAAATGATAAACAAATAAATAAATAAATATTGTTAATTTTATCTTGAATTGTCTGTTATGATTGAACCACAGTTATTGGTCAAGTTGTGAAAACGTTTGATTTGAGATAGCTCCACAAACAGAAAATCGCAGGTGGACAGATCATGGGACCAGGTAACGCAGATGTTGCAGCGATCAATGAGGAATCGTCAACAAAGATTTCAAGAGTGTATTCGTTCAGGAGGAAGCCATCTTAAAGAAGTAATTGTCAAAAAGTGATCGATGTTACTAATAATTCTCAAATGGCAAGTCTTGAACTTTACATTAGTTTAAATATAATCATTTTTGCCCTTCCCACTAATGTTTTATGGCGTTTTTAAAAGTTCCCGTTATTCTGTGTCACTCTATATATAAGTCACTGTATGAAGCCTAATGCAATTGTTTTGTTTATTTTGAATGGGCACGTTCAACTGTTGGTTTCAACTGATTTATAACAGTCTTGAGCACATTTACTTGATACTTGTTTTTATCCCACTGGAAACGCGGTCGCGTCGTGGTCGTCATTCTGCAGAAATTCCTCCACAGAGTAGAATGGCCTGGTTATCAGGTAGCTTTTCAGGGTTTCCATTAATTTGTGCTGTCCCTCTATGTGTCGTATGGTAGCTGGAACTTGGTTGAATATTTTGGTGCTCAAGAATTCAGGCCCATTCCTGGCTAAAGTTGATGTCACCTGCGCTACATGGATCATTCGTGTCTATCGGGTGTTATATGGATTAAGATGGGCCGTCCACTGGAACTGATTTCGTCTGAACTAGCATCGGCCGAAAACTACCGAACTCGTCCGAACGATCCCCCAACAAAGAAATGGACGTCCATTGCAACAGGTTCACACGGCCGTGCATGGCCGTCTCCGGCCGAACAAGTTTTCGATCCGAATTGAATGGGATTTTCCGGCTCTCTCCGGCCGAAGTCGAGCTGAGACAACATCATCCTAACCTCAAAACTGTTTCACAGTCTTGTTTGTTTTTGTTTTTTAAAGTTGTTCTATAAAGTTGTAACTAAGGACAATGAAAAGTTTATAAGTTTTGTTCAAGAGCATGTTCCATTGTGGGATATGCGAGACAAAAGATGTCATCGTCGTGATGCTCAAAGGAATCTGTGGACAAAGATTGCTGAAAAAATAGGATCTGAAGATAAGATTATTATAATGAATAACTAATTTAGTGGATATTATTTTGTTTATTCAGTTTTCAAAATCTCAATATAATCATTATTTATGAAAAATTTTGGTGGCTCTGAAAGTAGTTAATTCAATAATTTGCAACCAGCCTACTACTGAACTAGACTGACGTAAACGGTTCCAATGGACAACCATATTCGGACGAATTAACGGCCGGCAGATTCGTCCGATGCAACGGCCAAACGTATCGGCTGAATACGGTTTCAGTGGACGGTTACCCTAAAGGTATTATTGCAAACATTTCGTGTTTCCTCTTCACCATCAATTCAATTTTCAATTCAATAATTCTTTATTGTCATATACAGTGCACAAGAATACATAGATATATGCTTTTAGTATAAAGGAATAAAAAAATATCAATTCACAAAGATGTATTGCATTATTGACCTAGAATATTATTGCTAAGCCATAAAAAGTTTGCAAGTCTTAAAAAAAAATTAACAAAACTTGCAATTCTGTTATCCAAAATTCCGAGCCATCGGTCGACGACTGCATCGCAAACATGTCCACTATACTGTATATTATTCAATAACAAACAACCACGACACAGCCACCAACCGATGGCCCAAAACAACTAGCCTATTAGCCTGTACGAAATATAACTACCTAGAATATTATTGCTAAGCCATAAAAAGTTTGCAAGTCTTAAAAAAAAATTAACAAAACTTGCAATTCTGTTATCCAAAATTCCGAGCCATCGGTCGACGACTGCATCGCAAACATGTCCACTATACTGTATATTATTCAATAACAAACAACCACGACACAGCCACCAACCGATGGCCCAAAACAACTAGCCTATTAGCCTGTACGAAATATAACTTGCACCGACACAACAACAAAGGAAATAGTCCCACATGAGTCTTAGACTTGTGTGTGGGACGAGTATCATTATACAGTGATATTTTGTGACTAAAATAGTTGAGTAGAAGTTTAGAGAAATAAATTAATATAACCTTTACAGATTTAGAAAGAAGAACAAGAACAAACGGCAATACAAGATAAGAAGAAAAGGATTTATGTAGGGCTATGGGTTAGTTGAGGAATTAGTGAGTTAGTTAGGATTCCATACTAGAGCTTTCATTTCATTTTAATTTTTTTAATGTTTTTATTATTATTGTAAACTACCTGTATAAGGGTTCGAGCAAATTCGCTGAGTTATTGGCACCAGTTGCACGCAGCCAACCATCGATGATTCTTTTGTAAGCAAGCAAACCTATCGTGGGCTCTATTATTTCTCTGGATGGTGCTTTCCTCAATAAAATGTTGGAGACGTAGAATGGGTTGGTGCGATTTATTGATTTGACAATTCTGGGGACCTGTAGCCCCACATTTGTAGAGCTTCTAGTATTGTAGTTATGTGCTACCTCGGTTACCATAAAATCCCTGTTTTTGTACGTGAATACAAGTACATTCTTCATATATATCTGCCTGACAGTCAATAATTGAGAATATTAAAATGACATGTTATTATTACATTACTAAAAATGACATGTTGTATGCCACTTGAGCACCGCTCAGAATTTGTGGCTTCACACAACAAAAATATAATAATAATAATAATATTCAAAGAGTGCCTCGGTGGGATATTGTCTCTCCAGTTTCAAGCCGGCCTTGATTATAAGCTTCTGTATTACATATAAAGGCTCCAGTGCAGTTCTAACTGCTCCTCCCCATGCAATAACACCATAACTTAAGATCGACTGAACATAAGCAAAATAAACTGTCTTAATTTCCTGTTTGTTCAAGATGAAGCTTAGCTGATGAAAAATATAAATCATTTTTCTAAGCTTACGTTGCAAACTGATTATGTGATTCTCATATCTAAGGTTAGAATCTATTATAACTCCTAGATAGTTGTAACTCTTCACCCTATCAATGATCTGACAGTTGCAGACAGTGCCATAGGTATCATCACAGGAGTGCAATTTCAAAACTATATTATCTGGAGGCTCACTACAAGGTCTGAGTGCAATGGGCAGGCATTTTGTCTTACCTACATTCATGGTGAGGATGTTCTGATCAAACCATGCCTTCAGCTTCTTCATTCCCATTTCAGCCTTTAAAAATGTTTCATTCCAGCTTGCACCCCTAAATATTACAGCAGTATCATCCGCAAATAGGAAGAGCTCGCCTTCAATGTTCAGCTTATCAATGTTATTAATGTAAACAAGGAATAAAACTGGCCCAAGGGTACTGCCCAGAACCACACCATATTCTACCTCACTGACTTCACTCATTTTCACCTGTCTTCTATTACCAAGATAGCTCTTGAACCAGGCCAAGACCAAGCCTCTCACCCCCATAAACTCCAGTTTAGCAAAGAGTATGTCTCTGTCTATCGAATCGAAAGCCTTGGCCAGGTCAACAAAAACTGATAATACTTTCTGGTCTAGATTGATTGCCTCCATGAATGCCTTATTAATCGCAAACAGTGCATCCGAGGTATTCTTGCTTTTCCGGAAGCCGAATTGACGATTTGAAAGCAAGTTGTTTTCTTCCAAATACCTCTGAAATTGCAATTTGACACACTTCTCCAATATCTTTGATACAACACATAACAAGGAAATGGGCCTGTAGTTATTCATATCACTTTTACTGCTAGACTTGTGGATTGGTATAACCTTAGCAATTTTTAAATCCTCAGGGAACACCCCTGTTGTCAGGCTCAGATTTATAAGGTGAGTTAATGGGATCAAGAGAATATCTATATTGTCTTTGATTAAGCTAGCATTGATGTTGTCAATACCTGGGGCTGAGCCACCGCGCATATCTTTAACAATTTTTATGAGTTGATCCTCTGTGACAGGCTGCAGTTGAAACTGTAAATTTGTACCCAAGTTTTCACCCTGATTGAGTTGTTCATATGACGGGGGAGGCAACTCTGCAGCTAACTTACTTCCAACATTGGCAAAATATTCATTAAAAGCATCCGCCACCTCTCCTACTCTTTCCTCTCCGTTATCTTCAGGATTATTAAGAAAAAGGTTTATGGGAAATTTTTGTTTTTTAGCTTTACTTCCATTGTACTCGTTTATTATTTTCCAAAAGGCTTTTGGGTTATTTGCGTTATCAGTTATTTCTTTTTTGTAATAATTAATTTTAGCATATTTCAGTTTCTAAGTCACAGTATTCCTAAATGAGCGGAAGTTATTAAGCAATTGCTGATCGTGGGGGTTGTTTCTAACAAGTCTACTCATTTTATCCCGTTTTCTAATTTCCATAATCAAGTCGATAGTGATCCAAGGCTTGAGTTTTCGATGGCAGGCGCTTGGCTTAGCAGGCTTTTCCGATTTTTCCTTCAGTTGAGTAATTACTTTTAAAAACTGTGCACAACATGCGTTAACGTCCTGCTGCATTGTGATCCGATCCCATGACTGTACCCTAAGCATCGATCGAAATAAAACCTTATTGAAGTAGGTTTGGAAGGTACTCAATGGCCTAGTTTCAACTTGTGGTTGGACTATTTTGCATAGGACTGGCCAGTGGTCAGTCACATCAGATTTTAAAACCCCCGCGCTGACTGCGTTATAGTTTGAATGCTTTATAAAAATGTGATCTATGCATGTCTGAGAATAATCGGTAACTCGTGTTGGTAAGTAGATGCCTTCAGTGAATCCAGCTGCTTACATAATATCTAAGTACCTGTCTTTGTCATTTCGTACTCTATCAGGTAAAGTATCAATGTTCATGTCACCCAAAAACAAATGTGTGTTTCTATTATTAGTATCTTGATAGAGTGCTTGTAAATCATCGAGAAAAATTTCACAGTTCATAGCTGGACTACGATATATTGAAATGATAGTGTAGTTTCTATTGTTCAGTTTGAACTCAGTTTTCAGGCCTGTCGCCTCGCCCAATTTTATTTGATTTGTTTTACCATTCAATTGTGAGTTAACATAAACAACGACACCGTCACTCCTATTCCACCCAGCATTAGTACTGTACACATCATAACCCTCTAATTGATTTAAATTTTTATTATTGTCAATCCATGCCTCAGTCAAGGCGATGAGATCAAATTTTACCTTCAAACTCTCCAAGACTATTAAGAGCTCATCAATATTTTTATGATAGCTTCTTATATTGAAATGAATTAGTTTAAAACTATTTGCTCTCTCACTCTCATAGAACTGCCTCACATCCTCATGTTTGATGAAGTATTCGCACTTTACGTGGCCAAACTCATCCAAACCTGCATTGCCTAGGCTCTCTCTCATTTAATAGTTGCGTCTGCGATAGGCTTAGTTGCCTTAATATGAAGATAATACGTTAAAAATAATAGTTTAATCTAGCTCTCTGTCAAAATACAGTAGGAACAGGAGGGGAAATCATTAGAAACCGTTGTACTGCTATCAGATATTTATCAATTTAGTGGAAATCAATCTTATGAGAAAAAAAAACTTTTACTGATAAAACTTTTGATATCGTAATCTAGTATATGTATATAATGTAGATTTAATAATTTAGTATATCATAATTGAGGATTATTATAAGTATAATGTTGGTGCAGAAAGTAGAAAAGCCGTTAACGCTTGATAGAATATATCTAATATTAAAGATATGATTTCTAATAGTGGATATCAATTGGAACGATCAATGAGGAGAAATCAAGATAAAACGCTATATTTATTTTGAATATAATTACTGAAGTAGGCCACCGTATATACGTGCGTTGATAGAATTCGATGAGATTATATGATTCTATGATAATTATGATTATAGTAATAAATTGACTAAGGAATGTCGAAATAATGATTTCAATTATTCAATTAGTTTAATCCACATTTGTAATTCAATTAATCGAGGTAGATTGAAGTAGAGTCTATTTAGATAGTGAGGAGAATAAAATTATAAATAAAAATTCTACGAGACAACGAGAAAGGAATAATATGAATAATAATAATATGAAAATAAAATTAGGCCTGTCATCTCACCGCTACCAACTACAAGAGAATAAAAAATTAGTCATCCTACCTAACTAGTTGGCTAACCTAATAAATAAAGCAAATATGAAGAAAATTATAAAAACAAACTCATCCATGTTTAAATATACTCTTGACGTCTCAATATACTCTCACAATAAGCGTCAGTTATCTAAAGACAAACTCTTTAGAGAAGAAAACAAGAACTGCGCGCCTCGCAGAGATAAAAAAAAACTCTTCAAAATTATAAATAAAAATTCTACGAGACAACGAGAAAGGAATAATATGAATAATAATAATATGAAAATAATAATATGAAGGGAGAGGCCAATCCAGCTGAATCTGATAAGAGAAAAAAATATATTTAAATTTGAAATAAAACAATTCAACTTGAAGGGAGATAACTTGAGATTGAATAAATAATATAATAAAAAATAATAATATACAACTGAAAAGTTGTGTTCACTCTCCCCTCGATCCCTGCACTGCATTGTAATTTGAAACCACAGTAAAAGCATTCAAATCATCAATTGTTTTAATAGTGATAACTCTACTACCTTCATTTTCTCTTATCTTAACTGATCCCGCGCGGTCAACCCATACAAATTTGAGGCCCACAAGCTTCTTGATTTTCTTAGCTTCTGCCAGCAGCCTTCGACGATTGGGTGACAATGCCAGGTTGACGTATATGGGGCTGTCGTCTTTGGGGAAGCCGATCTGCTGCGCCGTCAGGTACCTCTTCTCCCGCCGCATTCTGAGAACATCATCGACGCATTTCCTCCTCACGAATTGGACTATAATGCTCGCTGACGTTTGGTTCCCGAATTTCCGCAGGCGATGAGCAGAGCTGATTACTTCTGGACCGAAATTAACGCCAAGCTCGCGACAAACCTTGAGAATCAGTTCATTAACGTTTTCATTTTGCGATTCCGGAATACCAAATATCTCGACCATATTACGGCGCGAGTATTGTTCCATCGCATCAATACGCGCATCAAGAGCCGAGATTTTCGAATTTAAGGCAACATTTTCTGCTTCTAGTTTTTTGATGTCTGTAGCATGTGCTTTAATTTCTTCGTCATGCTTGGACAACAATTCATTAAAACCGAACGGTTTTGTATTACACTCCTTAACTGCACTCCAAAGATCATTGAAACACTTTTTCTGACCCTCCAAATTTCAGTCTTAAGCCGAGAAAGCAAATCATCAAGCACATTCACAGTTACAACAGGAGACGAATCAGATTTTGGGGGATTAACAGAAGTATACGTAGTGGAACTCTTAGAATTACATACAGAGCAGTGCCAAGGTTTACCGGCTTGTAGATCGGCAGATTTAACGTTAACACATTGTTCATGAAATAGTATTTACATTTATTGCACTCTACTTTGTCCTTATGGGCTCTATTAACAGTTTGCTGACAATTTCCACACAAAGACATTGTTCAACTTGACTGAAAAAAAATGTATTCAGAGTACCTGAACACACAAAACAAAAATACTCCACTTTACAGTTACGATTCACTCCACGTATTGCAAACAGTCACTTAGGAAGCTCCAACACGTGATTTTAACTTTATTACAGACAATTTAAATTCATGAGTAATAATAAAATGAACAATTCACAATACGAAAATCCACTTTTTATGTTATATTTTAGCAGCACAAACGGTTCCAATTAGAAATCCATTCTCTAGCTATCGGAAAGATAAGATTAACAACTAGACACTGTTTACTGCTCGACTGCTGAGCTGGTACCGCTTATTAGATCACTTAATAATTTCAGTTGCCACTTTTTCTCTCTCTTATAATGATCTCAACTACAATTATATTGAAAAAGATTATGCAATGAATTTGAATAAAAAGGTGTACTGAACAGCCTTGTCTGTGATTAGGTGACTAGGTGACCTATTAGATGCTATTATGCACTGGCCTGCAAAGCTGATCAAAAGTCCAGCATAAAGAGCATAAAGATCAAGATACTCTTATACAGGACAGTTATCGTGCCAGTTATCGCTCCTATATGGCGGTGAGACTTGGGCAACTACATTCAATGAAGAGAAAATGTTGGGTGTCTTAGAAAGGAAGGTCCTGTGGAGGATCTTTAAAGGTGTTGGGGAAGCAGGAATTTGGCGCAGACGGCACAATCAAGAGTTGTACCAGTTATATAATACAGGCTGATAGACAGTGACGTCCACGTTATAATGGCAGTTTTGATTAGCAATGGTATTGCTATCCTTGTCTGTCATTCAACACAGCCGATAACGATATCTCTTTCTCGCTTTGCTCTGTTGCCAAATCGTCTTTTAACAATGTAGAATTAATAACTAGTAGTTCTGCGAACAGTAGACCTTGCTCATGAATAGCCAACAACTTTCAAACTGATGAGAAGGGCCATTAAGAAAGTACAGTATATTGTGAAGATTTATCCATGTCATCTATTATTTTCTCCATTGAAAGTGCTAAAGACATTGTTTCCAGGGACACCGGACTTATAAATTTCTCTCAAGGAGATACCTTTATATCGTCCCCATATTTACAATATTACAAATTTTCTAACAATTAATTAAAAGAAATCGGTCAACTGACAGAAAAATGGAATATTCAGTAGGCAATTTAGACGATGAATCGTCTCACAGACGATAAAGAGACGGAAAATGATTCTAAATAAGATGGGTTTGTTGGTGACAATGACAGGAGGTTGCTAATAATGTTTTTCATGAAAAGTGGATTCAATGTTATGGCGGCTTGTTATGCCTATACAGAATGTTTAGGCTCACAAGTCGGTTTCCGATCTCATACTAAAACGAAAACAAAAGCTAACTAAGCTGTGATGTCTCCGGCCGGTTCGGTAGGTCTAGAAACTATTCATCTATGAAACAGGGAAATATCGTGTTGAAAAGGGAAGAAGAAATGGTGCAATCAAGTGAGAAGTTTTCTTCAATTAATAAATACAGTATGATTTGGAGCGGCTCAGACGTTTCAAGGTTCACCGCTGACAACTCTTGTCCACTATCAATAGCATTCAAACGATACCATTCATTCAATACAGCACATTTTTGAGCGGTACAATTTATATTAAAACCAGAGGTCTTATCAAAAATCGTTACACATACGTTTCTGCGCCTTGTTTCAAAGAACTTGTATACCAAATTTCATCTAAATCGGACAATAACTGTGACTGTAACTGCGGTACAAACAAACAAACAGACGAAAGCCGATCGAGTCGAAACTAAGACTTCAGCTTCGCTTCGGTCAATTAATTAACAAAATATTTCATCTTAATTGTGAAAATTCATTATGGAATTATTGAAAAATATAATGTATTGCTTAATAAAATGTAATTGATTAATTAAAACGAGAATTAACAGTTAATATTACATCAATAAACCTGTATGAGCTTCCATCTATAGAAGGAATTGACAAGACTGAGGATCGGCAACGTTGTTCTCCTATATTTCTCCAAAACTGCCATTATAACGTGAACCTCATTATATTCACAGTGCACAGACTAAGATGGGCAGGACACCTGATTCGAGCAGCCCCACCCAAGATGGCGATGAATGGGAAAATATAAGGAAGGAGACGAGGGGGGATGGATGTGGTTGACCAGGATGCGGCCAAGGTTGGAGTGCAGGGATGCGGTGAACAGAGATGCTTGGAGGAGAAGATTGAGCGAGGCTGTGACCCGTACTGGGTTGTAACGCCAAACCAGAACAAGTTTCAATTCATTGATAGTTAAGTAGTGTGTACCTTCTATTCTGATACGATTGTCCTTCTCCTGGCGGTCCTTGTTCTTTTCGAAATAGACCTTGGGGCTGTCCTCCTTCGTCTTGAGAATGTCGGCGCCCTTTTTGCCGATCAGATGTCGGTGGATCCAGGAGGGCACGTCTAGGTACTGCTCCACTACGCTGTTCGCCTTCTCCTATATCATCGTCAGTGCTGCAACGACAACGTAGATGTATAGAGTGCCTCCTCACAGATCACAATAGAATATAAATATATGTTTACATTATTTTGTGTATTGCAGAACTGCACAACCAGGAGGCAGATTGCCGACTGTTATGATATTCAATCAGATGACCACCGCTTAAAATGCTGTCTTGCTCCAGCATACACAAGACAGGACCATTTCATTTTCAATTGGCAAAGCTGTTAAAACAGAAAATTATTATTCAAATATTGGAATAGAATCACCTGACACGAACAAACTACAATTCATTTTGTATTATTTGATCACAGAGTTATCTCAAGTCTCACTGTTTAGCGACGTTTACACGTTGGAAAACGTAGCGTTGGCGAAGCATATCATCATAGAGAAAATATAGCACATGAAGATATCCCAAGTCAACTCAAGCCGAAAGTCCTAGTAGTTGGTTTTTACTTTCCTTGCCCTATTACCATAGGTAAGGAAAGTGATTTTTGGGTATTGGTCTGTGTGTGTGTTGTGTGTGTGTGTGTGTGTGTGTGTGTGTGTGTGTGTTGTGTGTGTGTGTGTGTGTGTGTGTGTCTGTGTACACGATATATCATCACCCAATTAACGGAATGACTTGAAATTTGGAACTTAAGGTCCTTACAATATAAGGATCCGACACGGACAATTTCGATCTAATGTAATTCAAGATGTCGGTTAAAATGGCGAAAATGTTGTCAAAAACAGGGGTTTTTGCGATTTTCTCGAAAACGGCTCCAACGATTTTGATCAAATTTTTACCTAAAATAGTCATTGATAAGCTCTATCAATTGTCACAAGACCCATATCTGTAAAAATTCCAGGAGCTCCGTCCCATCTATGCAAAGTTTGATTTTAGATTCACAATTATCAGGCTTCAGATACAATTTAAACAAAAAAATTCAAGTGGAAAAGATTGAGCATGAAACTCTCTAAAACTGATGTTCAGTAACAGTTTCACCTAAAATTTAAAATAAGCTCGAAATTCGAGAAAAGGTTATTATTTATTTCAATTGTAAACTGTTGGCAACTTTTGATTCTATTAAATCATTCACTATGAAGAGATAGCAGACTTCGTGTGTCTCCAGCGTTATTGTCCTGTCACCAGCTGGCTTGGATCTTTGAATAGTAGACTTGAGATGCGCGTGAACACCAGCGTCAGGTGATCAATTTTCACAACGGCAAGGAAAGTTGTGTGAGTTAGCCACACCAGATTTTTGGTGAAGCTATGTGACACTTGAAGTATCTCATACTGTGCCATTCTTACACTCTAACCCTGCCAAAACACTAATAAATAATAGACAGTAGTCGACAGTGAACAGCTTGAGATGACAAGAAATTGAATTGATTTGAAATGTAAACGAACTATATCATGGGATATCTTCTCAAGCTATCTTTTATCTATGGTATTATAGATGTGATGTCGTAGGGCGGGCGGTGTGAAATGGCGTTTAGAAATCAGCTGATAATCAACCAATCGCAGAGCTTGCTGCGCTTCATTTGGCTTGGCCCTAGTAGTGATGTAGACTGAGTAACTTTGCAACATGCAGCAAGTTATTCATGATAGCAGGAGGAAAGTTGATATATTCAGCCTTCCTTAGAATAAGAAAATGTTTATTGTCATTGAACAAATCAATTGCAATAGGCGACAGAAGAGTCATGCCCCCCTGCTTCTCAAGTTGTATAAGGGCGAGACCATATCAGGTATTTTTGGAGTCGGCAGGTCAGGACGCTCTCCGACTAGCTGATTGGATTCACGCCTAATATGAAATCGCTCTGTCTTTTTTTGCTACATCATAGTTTTGAAGCTTGGCAAGAAGCAATCTATAGGCATATTAGCACAGAGAAAAGATAGCATAAGAAGATATCTCATGGTTGTTTATGTTCTAAACTAAAACTCATTACTGTCGACTACTTACTATCATTATTGTTTTGTTGGGGTAAGAGTGTAAGAACGACACAGTATGAGCAACTACTAGCTTCACATAGATTAACTAATAACAACTTCTAGGACTATTGGCTGGAGTTAACAGTGGAGTGGAACATCTTCTAATGATATGTTTTTACTTTCCTTGCCCTATTATCATAGGTAAGGAAAATATTGCTTTCCAAAAAATTTAAGGTACCCTAATTTCATGTTTTCTATACGTTTCAAGGTCCCCTGAGTCCAAAAAATGATTTTTGGGTGTTGGTCTGTGTGTGTGTGTGTGTGTGTTGTGTGTGTGTGTGTGTGTGTGTGTGTGTGTGTGTGTGTGTGTGTGGTGTGTGTGTGTGTGTTGTGTGTGTGTGTGTCT